>NW_004443970.1:6838303-6839734 GCF_000243295.1 Trichechus manatus latirostris
AAAAAAATGGTTGAGAAGTTAGAGGGTTGACATGTTGTGGGGTTGTTAACCAATGTCATAAAACAACATGTGTACTACTGTTTCACGAGAAATTATTTGTTCCGTAAGCCTTCACCTGAAGTACAATAAAAAAATAAAAATAAATAAGTAAACAAAAAAGTCTGTCAAAAAAAGAAATAGCTTTGAAGGTCTGGTGCAATAAAGAAACATTAAACAATAAAAAAAAAGTACACATAGATTTTTCATATGGAGAGGAAGTCAAGGTAATATAAAGAAATAAAAGACTGATATAAACTTAGAAAAACAGGGTAAATATTAAGGTAACCACAAAGGAAACTAACAATCATACAAGTCGAAATAAAAAACTAGAAAAATATAGTCAGCAAACACAAAATCAACAACAATGAAAAAGATGAAAAGAAAATACATAAAGAAAAACGACTCAGCACAGAAAATTAAGTGGGAAAAAGAAACTGTGAAAAACACAGAAAAAAAGACATCAAAATGACAGCACTAAACTCATACCTATCAATAATTACACTGAATGTAAATGGACTTAATGCAGCAATAAAGAGACAGAGAGTGGCAGATTGGATTAAGAAAACACTATTCATATAAAAGCTGCCTACAAGAGACACACGTTAGACTTAAAGACAAACTAAAACTCAAAGGATGGAAAAAATATATCAAGCAAACAACACTCAAAAAAGAGCAGGAGTGGCGATATTAATCTCTGACAAAAAAGACTTTAAAGTAAAATCTATCACAAAGGATAAGGAAGGACACTATATAATGATTAAAGGGCCAATATACCAGGAGGACATAACTATAATAAATATCTACACACCCAACAACAGGGATACAAAATACATAAAACAAACTCTAACAGCACTGAAAAGAGAGATAGACACCTTCACAATAGTAGTAGGAGACTTCAACATACCACTTTCGGTGAAGGACAGAACATCCAGAAAGAAGCTCAATAAAGACATGGAATATCTAAATGCTACAATCAACCAACTTGATCTCACGGTCATATACCGAACACTCCACCAAACTGCAACCAATATACTTTCTTTTCCAACGCAAACACAACATTCTCCAGAATAGACCACATATTAAGCCATAAAGCAAGCCTTAACAAAATCCAAAGCATTGAAATATTACAAAGCATCTTTTTTGACCATAAAGCCATAAAAGTAGAAATAAACAGAAAAGGCAAGGAAAAAAAATCAGACACATGGAACTGAGCAACACCTTGATCAAAAACTACTGGGTTATAGAAGAAATTAAGGATGGAATAAAGAAATTCATAGAATCAAACGAGAATGAAAACACATCCTCCCAGAACCTTTGGGACACAGCAAAAGCAGTGCTCAGAGGTCAGTTTATAGCAATAAATGCACACATCCAAAAAGAAGAAAGGGCCAT
>NW_004443970.1:6841871-6856302 GCF_000243295.1 Trichechus manatus latirostris
ATCAAACACTTATGCTCTTCAAAAGACTTCATCAAAAGAGTAGAAAGACAGCCTACAGACCGGGAAAAAATTTTTGGTTACGACAAATCTGATCAGCATCTAATCTCAAAAATCTACAAGATACTGCAAAACCTCAACAACAAAAAGACAAATAACCCAATTAAAAAATGGGCAAAGGATATGAACAGGCTCTTCACCAAAGAAGAAATGTAGGCGGCTAACAGACACATGAAGAAATGCTCACGATCATTAGCTATTAGAGAAATGCAGATCAAAACTACAATGAGATATCATCTCACCCTAAGAAGGCTAGCATTAATCCAAAAAACACAAAATAATAAATGCTGGAGAGGTTGTGGAGAGACTAGAACACTTATACCCTGTTGGTGGGAACATAAAATGGTACAACCACTTTGGAAATCTATTTGACGCTTCCTTAAAAAGCTAGAAATAAAAGTACCATACAATCCAGCCACCCCTCTCCTTGGAATATATCCTAGAGAAATAAGAGCCATCACATGAATAAATATATGCACACCCATGTTCATTGCAGCATTGTTCACAATAGCAAAAAGATGGAAACTACCTAGGTGCCCATCAATGGATGAATAGATAAACAAATTATTGTATATCCACACAATGGAGTACTACGCAATTATAAAGAACAATGATGAAGCCGTGAAACATCTTATAACATGGAGGAAGCTGGAGATCATTATGCTGAGTGAATTTAGTCAGTCACAAAAGGACAAATATTGTATAAGACCACTATTATAAGAACGCAAGAAAAGGTTTAAACACAGAAGAAAACATTCTTTGATGGTTACAAAGGTGGAGAGAAAGGGTGAGGATTATTTACTAACTAGATAGTAGATAAGAATTATCTTAGGTGAAGGGAAGGACAGCACACACTACAGGGGAAGTCTACACAACTGGACTAAACCAAAGCTAAGAAGTTCCCTGAATACAATCAAACACTTTGAAGGACAGAGTAGCAGCAGTAGGGATCTGGGACCATGCTTTCAGGGGACATCTAGGTCAATTGGCATAACAAAGTTTATTAAGAAAATAGTCTGCATCCTACTTCGGTGAGCGGCGTCTGGGGTCTTAAAAGCTTGCAAACAGCCATATAAGATGCATCAATTGGTCCCAACCCACTTGGAGCAAAGGAGAATGAAGAACACCAAAGACACAAGGAAAGTATTAGCCCAAGAGACAGAAAGGGCCACATAAACCAGAGACTTCATCAGCCTGAGACCAGAAGACCTGGATGGTGCCTGGCTACCACCAATGACCGCCCTGACTGGGAACACAACAGAGAGTCCTGGATGGAGCAGGAGAAAGGTGGGGTACAGAACTTAAATTCTAGTAAGAAGACCAGACTTAATGGTCTGACTGAGACTGGAGGAACCCCAGCAAGTGTATCCCCTGGATTCTCTATCAGCCCAGAACGAAAACAATTTCCAAGGCCAACTCTTCAGACAGGGATTGGTCCGGACTGTGGGACATAAAGTGATACTCGTGAAGAGTGTGCCTCTTAGCTCAAGTAGATACAAGAGACTAAACGGGCAGCTTCTGTCCGGAGGTGAGACGGGAAGACAGAGAGGGTTAGGAGCTGGTTGAATGGACATAGGGAATCGGGGTGGAAAGGAGGAATGTGCTGTCACAGTATGGGGAGAGCAATTAAGGTCACATAGCAGTGTATGTATAAATTTTCTTATGGGAAAAGTTTTTAAAAAGTCATTTAGCTAAGGAGGAGGAAAGTTGGAATTCAATTCTAGGTCTTTGTGACTCCAAAGCCCAGAATTATCTTAGTAAAGTAGTCTAGTTTAAAGGTCCCTGGGTGGCATAAACTGTTTGCACTTGGTTGATAACCGAAAGGTTGGCATTTCAAACCCACCAGCGGCCCCACAGAAGAAAGGCTGCTGATCTGCTTCCATAAAGATTACAGCCAAGAAAAACCCTATGGAGAAGTTCTACTCAGTAACACGTAGGGTTGCCATGAGTTGGAATCAACTCGACAGCAGAAGACAACAGCAATAATAGCCTAGTTTATGAGAATAGCTGATCTTTCAAACATAGCTCAAAATACAATCATCAGTGTCAACCATTCAGCTGAGTTTCACTAGAGAAAAAGATTTAAGTACTATAAATTCCTTTAATAGCCAATCAATTATGGTAGCATTATGTGGCCATATTATCAACATCTTTCACATTGCACTCATATATTTAGGCTTTACCTCAGCATTATCCAACAGCTAGAAATCATTCCCTTATGATAACATTCAGCTCCACTGACATTATCAGTTTACTGGTGACATTCAATTAGTGAAATGCTAGCTACTTCTATTAAAAGATTTCTAGATCTCCATAAACTGAGCACAAACCTGATTGGCTTTTAGAAATAGAAGACTTGTGCTGAAATAGAAATAGAAGACTTGGGGCTTTGGGCTTTCAAAATACCAGTCATTTTTGTGTTTCCATCTTTTTCGTTTCAAATGTTTGGGTTTCATCATATCATTGTTCATGTCCTACCATGTTTATAACTTGGGTAGGTTCTCAAGGAGGCAAGGCAGGCGAGATGGGCTTTCAGTAGCAGGATTTGATATTGCTCATAAGAATACATACAATATGAAAATTAGAAAAATGTAAACTAAATTAAATCACAGCAAGGGAAAATATAGGCAGATGAGGAAGATAATGCTAGCAGAAAAAAATAAATGAAGACATGAAGGTGATAAGATCTTGGAGAAATAATACTGGGCCAAAATTAGAGCTGTGAAATCCTTATGGCCAATAATTTACCTCTTAGATGAATTAATTTGATTACATTATCCACATTGCCTTTGAAAAAAGAATATATATAATAATTCCTTAAAGAAAGAAAGTTTCTTTCTGAAACTTTACTTTATACCAGAGCTGTCCGAAAGAAATACACTGTGAGCTATATAATTTTCTACTAGCCACATTTTAAAGAGTAAAATAACAATAATAATGTTGTTGTTGTTGTTAGGGTGCCGTTGAATTGGTTCTGACTCACAGAAACCCTATGTACAACAGAACGAAACACTGCTCAGTTCTGTGCAATCCTCACAATCATTGTTATGCTTGAGCCCATTGTTGCAGCGACTGTGTTAATCCATCTCATTGAGGGTCTTCCTCTTATTCACTGACTCTCTACCAAGCATGATGACCTTCTCCAGGACTGATCCTGAAAGAGTAGATTCCATAGACAAGGTGTTCTAAATATACATAAAAGTTTTCCAATGGCTGAATACTAGTTTTGAAATTTAAATTAATTAAAAATTAAGTAAAATCTAGTGTTCAATAGCCACATGTGGCTAGTGGCTACCATACTAGACAGTGCAGGTCTAAATAATAAGACTTGTCTAGGTCTCCACATAGAGGCTACAAGTATTATACATTGCAATATTTTCAGCAATACCACTACAATGGTATTTTATTTCTTAGGACACTTTTATACAGCATTCCTCCATACCAGCTGAGGGCATAATGCCAAAGTCCAACTCAGTATTAAGCAGAAAGTCAAGACAATGAGATCCATTTATACTACCCTTTGATGATTTGGAATGAAGGGAACTCTCAGAATGTCCTTCAATCTGCACTTGATCCATATTATTTACCTTGACTGAGCTTTGATCCACAGGCCAAAGAAAGTATTCATAGGCAAGAGCCTAAAGTTCAAGTAGCATTCTTCTTGATTAAGAATAATCCATATGTTTTAAAAGTTATCTGGTTGAAAATTGATAAATACATTCAAGAACTTAGGTCTTTGTAAAAAGAAAATATATCAAGTTGTGAAAGCAATTAAAGATATTGTTTTTTAAAAGGCTCATGCATCAAAGAGAAACAATAGGTAAATCCAATACCATTTAAATACTATAGAAAACAAAAGAATATTGAAAGCATCTTAATTCATTTTTGCCAAACTATCATAACCTTTATACCAAAGCCCAAAATCAGATTTCATCGATAAAAGAAGAATAGAAATTAAATTTAAAATGTCAAATTTCATTTATGAATAGATGCAGGAGTTCACCAGTAAAATATGAAAATCCTTTGTACTATTTCACTCTTCTCAATTCCCTGAGCTCTCTAATCCAATTATGGGAATAGATGAGCTCAAGCATATTTATGTCACAGGCTAGATGAAGGAGAAATGACCAAAACATAACAACAAGCAAAATAAGGGTCTAATCCTAATCTCTAAAGTGGAAATACGAGGAAATATAATCACTTGCTGTTAATTAAAAATGCCAGTTCTGTCTCTAAATCAGTTTTGTAAGGAACTTTCCATTTAAATTGAGACATCCATCTCTAGGAGAGAATCCCATTGGGAAGGGTCCTCTGATTCCGCATGGACTCCTGTGTATCTCCTCGGGCAGTCAGAGATAATTATCTACTCCACAGGGTGAGTAGAATAAATAAAAGTTAAATGATTATCAAAATGTGACCAGAATCTGAGCAAACAGCATGCACCTTGGCAGGAGAGATATCAGAATTAAGGTAAATCACATCCAACTGTGGAAATAAACTTGCCAGACGGGAACTACAGACCTTCCCCTGGGCTTGCTCCTAAGAATGATTCCAAAGTGGTTCAACAGCACCTGGCCCAGCCTCCCAAGACTTTCTGAGGCTGGTTGTAACTTTGGCCTCCTGTCATCATGTTCATGACTATTACGGGTTCAATGTCATCGGGGTCCGATGTTTTTTGAAATTTCAGGTCCTCACTGGAGGAAACTGGATATGAAAAAATGATAATATTCGTGTAATTTAAGTGGAGGTCTGAGGAGAGAAGACTGTTTAATCTGTTAATCTCCACAGTTAAATAAGGTGAGAGATATTTTGAACAGACAGCACTGAAAGGAATAGGGTCTCTCTTCAGGGGAGTGAGTGGAACAGGCTTATTGTGTATCAGAAGCATTAATTATCTCACTTAATCCATACAACAACAACCATATAGGGTAGGCCCTGTTATTATCCCCATTTTACAAATAAAGAAACTAAGATAAGAGAAAGTAAGGAACTTTCCCAAAGCCACACAGCTAGGAAATGGGAAGCTGAGATGTTATCCCCAGGTGGCAAGGCTAGAAACTTCACTCTTAACAGCAACGCTACAGTGCCACCCTATGGGCCTGCTAGAAAAATCCATTTGACAATGAAATCCAGCCAAATAAAAGTTTAATCCAAATTTAAAACTCAGGAATGAAGAAGCACATTAGAAAGGATTGATCATAAGTTGTGACTCCATTTAAATATACACAGATACTAGACAACTGCGTTAATTATAGACATTAAATGGAAAGAAAAACATTGAACATTATAAAATAAATAATAACGTACAATATAAGCAACAAAAACTGGGAAGTAGAGGATGAGCAGGTAGCAGGAAATGGGAGAACGATAATCTTTTACGGCAGAAAGTCAAACTCCAAGTGTAGTTTAAAAAAATTATGATGACTGTAACTTCTTACTGTTTTTCATTATCTCTTTTCTTAATTTTAGTGGAATCTGTGAGGAAATCAACCATGTATTTTAAAAAGATGTGTTTAAAATTCTCCTTTTAGTTCATTTTCATTTTTCTTCTGTTCAATTCAAATTATAATTAACATTTTTAAAATAGCACAGAGAAAACCTATTGCCGTTGAGTCAATTCTGACTCGTAGTAACCCTATAGGACAGAGTATAACTGCCCCACAGGTTTCCAAGGAACAGCTGGTGGATTCAAACTGCCAACCTTTTGGTTAGCAGCCGAACACTTAACCACTGTGCCAGCAAGGCTCCTAAAGTGGCACATATAGTACAAATGTCCTGTTTTTTATAGATATATATACAGAACAATGTCTGGAATCATGTTTTTCTAATGTGAATGGTGCTTATTTCTTAATGATAGTATTTGGTTAGTTTTGTTTGTTTATTTTTTTTTTTTTTGTTTTTGTTTTTCAGTTTTTCAATTGTCACATAGTTATTAAGCACTTCTAATATGCCAAAAGTTGTTCTTGTCTCTGGAGACACAGCAGCAGACATGAAAAACACAGAACAAACAAGGACAAACCTAGTCCTTTCTTTTTTATGTATATAATTTTGTTGTTGTTGTTGAGAATATACACAGCAGAACATATACCAACTCAACAGTTTCTACATGTACAATTCAATGACATGGATTACATTCTTTGAGTTGTGCAACCATGCTCATCCTCCTTTTCTGAGTTATTCCTCCCTCATTAATATAAACTCACTGCCCCCTAAGGTTCTTATCTAAAAATCTTTCGAGTCGTTGTTGTCAATTTGATCCCATACAGATAGATCTTAAAAGAGCATAACGCTCAAAGCAGACAGTCTATACTATTTAAGCTCCACTATTGTTCGGTTTTAAGAAGACTTCAGGGGGTATTTTTGGTTTACGGTTTAAGGATTATCTCAGGGCAATAGTTTCAGGGGTTCGTCCAGCCTCTATCACTCCAGAAAGTCTGGATTCCATGAGAATTGGAAAACCTGATCATGTCCATGTGGAGCTTCTGCTCCAGAAGGGGACAGAGAAAATAAACAAATAAGCACATGCTAAAATGTAGAAAATACTGAAGTTGTCAAGGATTTCATTCTACTTGGATCAACAATCAACATCCATGAAATAGCAGTCAAGAAATCAAACAACATATTGTATTGGACAAATCTGCTGCAAAAGACCTCTTTAACATTTTAAAAATCAAAGATATCACTTTGTGTCTTACCCAAGCATGATATTTTCAATCATCTCATATGTACGCAAAAGTTGGACAGTGGAAAAGGAGGACAAAAGAAGAATGGATGCATTTGAGCTATGGTGTTGGCAAAGAATGTTGAATATACTGTGGACTGCAGGAAAAATGAACAAATCAGTCTTAGAAGAAATAAAATCAGAATGCTCCTTAGAAGTGAGGATAGTTTAAGACTTCAACTCACTTACTTTGGATAAGTCATTAGGAAAGACAAATCACTAGAAAAGGACATCGTGTTTGATAAAATAGAGTGTCTGTGAAAACAAGGGAAATCCTCAATGAAATGGATTGACACAATAGGCACAGCTATGGATGGACTCAACTATACCAGCAATCATGAAAATAACACAGCACCAGGCAATGTTTGTTCTGTTATGCATAAGGTCTCCATGAGTCGGAGCCAACTCGATGGCAACTTACAACAATGTCCAGTAATGAAGAACGAGAAGGGATAGAGCGTGACGAAGGGTGGGACTATCTTTACTAGAATGATCAAGTAAACTCCAAGGTGGTAACACTTAAACAGAGAACTGAAGGAAGCACAAGAGGGAGCCATGCAAAGGCCTAAAGAAAAACATCCCATGAAGAAAGAAAAGCCAATTCAAATGTCCTGAGGCAGAAAGTCTATGGCAAGGCAATAAAGGAAGCAGGTAAAATCTAGTACTGAAGCTTTCAATCTTGAGCCAAGCATTTAGTAAGTCAATGGCATGTTGAATTTCATGCTATATAATGTTTTGGTAATGTCCAAGTTTGAACTAGTTTTTATTTGTTTTCTTTCTGCCTTGCCTACTCCCCCACTCTCGTCCTCACATAGGACCCTCTGTACACTTGGATCAAAGATTGTACCATGTACCAAGTACTGAGATTAGCAGATAACTGGTATGTGTCCATTCCCAGAGCAGTGATAGTCCAAGTGGGGTGTGTTAAATGGATACTTAACTAAACTAATGGCAACGTAGAAAACTTGATTGACATTAAACCCTTTTAAAAGTATCTGACAACCTGAACAGAAGCATATGTGTGCTGTGTGAATTTCCTTCATTAATGAGGCAATTAATCGTGAGAATTAGCAAACTTCGTTGAGAATTAGGGGGGCTGCCACAAAGACCGAGCTCTGGGCCTGTCTGAAAATCCCGTCAAGACAGGCAGCACCTCGCAGCTGAGGAGGCCTGGTGTGATTGACAGCTCTGTTTATTGATTTTGGATTTTGAGAACAACTCCTGGGGGGCTGGTATCAGCACATCAGAGGCAGAATTTGATGAGGCAGATGGGACCCTGAGGGAAAACCGCATAATGCGGTATGCTAAAGTGCCCCTTCCCTGACCTAAGGCACGATAAGAGACGGTCTGCTTCTCATTTTTACCAGGATTCATTCTTACCAGGCTGAAATTTGAAGAATATGACAACCCAAAAGAGTCTTCCTCTTTGGGGGGGAAAAAAATTAAGCTTCTTAAGTACAAACTTGCAAACTTCCATCAACTGACGTGCTTCAGGGAAGACATTAGGAGCAAAACATCTGGTACCCAGGTTCACCTACATCCACAGTTTGGATTTTGTCATAGGTATCAAAAGTGTGTGTGTGTATGTGAATCTTCTCTTCTGCACGTGAACAGCTTCTAGCAGTGTTTCTAAGGATATGTCTTTGTCAGGGAGGCCCCTCACATAGCACCCCATCACCTGCCATCAGAGACAGATGGAGGGTTGATTCAAAGCAAACAAAACAGCAGGCAGTCCCTGTCTCCTAAACCAGCTGTTCTCAGACACGATCAGATAGGGGAGCACCTGGAGGTTGTGGGGTTTAGCCACATGCAAAGATTAATGGTGTGTTTAATTCCATTGTACAAGAGAAGAATCGTGTTTTCCAGCAAAAGATATGACTACCTTATATGTATGCAAAGTGAAATCACAACCAGGAATTCAAAGGTCCCTGGAATAAAAGTGAACTGTTCATCTAAGAGGGTTACATGCTTCTGGGAGAGTTTTTTGCACCGGTATCCACTTGATACATGTTCATTTACTTTCTCATCTCTTCTCATTTAGTTGCATTTAAGCATTAACAGGTGACAAAGTTTTAATTAAAGATTATGGGAAAATTTTTCTTAAACTGTGAACATTCCAATCTAACTGCTGGCTTAATTGTTCTCTGCAAATTAGAAAAAAAGATCCTGTGTTAGTTTGCTGGTGCTGCTATAACAGAAACACCACAAATGGGTGGCTTTAAAGAGCAGGAATTTATTTTCTCACAGTTCTGGAGGCTAGAAGTCCAAACCAGGGTACGGGTCCTGTCAATTCCTTCTGTGGCACTCTCCTAGTTTCTGATGTGTGCCAGCAATCCTTGGCATTTCTGTGCTTGTGGATGGGTTCTTACATGACATATGTCTTCCCCGTGTGTATGCAGCTCTGTCTATTCTGCTCTTTTTATAAGACACTAGTTAGAAGTGACATTATAATACTTTACTTTGTCTTGTTGAGCTGCCCTTTGAAATCTTCTGTTCAGTTTTTTACGTCATCATTTCTTCCTTTTGCTTTAGCTACTTGACATTCAAGAGCAACTTTCAGAGTCCCTTCTGACAATCCATTTTTGTCTTTATTGACTATGCAAAGGCATTTGACTGAGTGGATCATAACAAATTATGGATAAATTGTGAAGAATGGGAATTCCAGAGCACTTCATAGTGCTCATGAGGAACCTGTACATAGATTAAGAGGCAGTCATTTGAACTGAACAAGAGGATACTATGTGGTTTAAAGTCAAGAAAGGTGTGGATCAGGATTATATTATTTCACCTTACTTAATCAATCTTTATGCTGAGCAAATAATCTGAGAAGCTGGACTATATGAAGAAGAATGGACATCAGGATTGACTCATTAACTACCTGCGTTATGCAGAAGACACAACCTTCCTTGCTGAAAGTGAAGAGGACTTGAGGCACTTACTGATGAAAGTAAGGGACCACAGCCTTAAGTATGGATTACATTTCAACATAAAGAAAACAAAAATCCTCACAACTGGACCAATAAGCAACATCCTGATAAACGGAGAAAAGATTGAAGTTGCCAAGGATTTCATTTTGCTTGGATCCACAATCAACACCTATGGAAGCAGCAGTCAAAAAATCAAAAGAAACTGCACTGGGCAAATCTGCTGCAAAAGACCTCTTTAGGGGAGGTGGGGCCAAGATGGTGGAGTAGTCAGACGCTTCCTGGGGTCCCTCTTACAACAAAGACCCAAAAAAACAAGTGAATCGATTCTATATGACAACCTGGGAGCCCTGAACATCAAACACAAAGTTGAGAATCTGAGTGGCAGAGGGAGGGAGAGAAGGTTTGGAAGCAGCAAGGAATTACCAGAGCTGACCTGGCGGGAGCCAGCTCTATAAAAGCCAGATTGGCTAGTATGCATGGTGAGGCAAGCAGTGGCGCTCGGGAGGTATTTTCCACATCAGGAGAGGCCCAGTGGCAGAGAGTCTACTCAGCCATCCGGAACCAGTGAAAAGTAACACTCGAGCAGCTGAAGATAAGTACTTACATCTGGCCTACCATGGGGATCAAAAAACACCCATTTAGGAAAAAACTCTCTCCCATTTACCTCCTCTCCCTGCTCTCCACTGGGTCCCAGGGCTGCTTCAGCAATTGCTGAGTCCCCTGGGCCAGAAGTAGGACTCATCTTGTGCCCTGAGCCATTCTCCCAGCCTTGGAGAAGGAACAAATTAACAAACAGGGAAAAAATAAGCTGCCAGCTCCCCTAAGCAAGGAACTCAGGGTAGGCACAGCTCCTCTGCCTAGGCACAGGCATGAGGGGTCCAGGGACTTTGAATGCCTTTCACCTGTGCATAGACTTGTGTGGGCCCATTTCAACAGCGTAGGCCCTCATTACCACAGTACAACAGGGTATATACCTGAAGTCTAACTTCAACTGTTTCAGCTGTGATGTGGCAGGTTCGTGACATTTGACACTGCTCTGATCATTAAGCAGTTTCCTCACCTGCCCCCATCAGAGGCTTGAGGACTGGTGGCTCCACCCATGCCCCCTAACCACCCATGACAGGGGTCCAAGAATAAGTGGTGTGGTGCCCCGTAGTCATTACAGCCAACAGCATTGGGTGCTCATAGTCTGGCTGCAAAACCCACCCACCTACACGCTAGAGGGAACAGGGACATACTTTCCTCCCAGACAGTTAGGGGCAGCTGTCAGCCCCCTGCCTTGCTCACAGTGGGACCCCCCTACTACAGCCAGATACCTGTGCCTACACCAATCACCCATGCCTGTCTAGGACTGTAGGTGAGAGCCTGCATCAAACACTTGGTGACCAACTACCTGGACACTTGAGCTGAATCCATACAAGAAAAGTAAATGGACTCCTAGGCTAACATACTTAGTAACATATCTAACCACCTAGGGACAGGATGTTAGAACTTCAAAGGCACCAATAATCAAACTAGCTTACACGAGCAGCCTACTTGGGCATATCAAAACAAAACAAGAAGCAAGGACACAGTAAGTAAACATAAAATAAATAAATATACTAAATTATTGGTGGCTCAGAGACAACAGTCAATATCAAATTACATAAAGAAGCAGACCATGATGGCTTCAACAAGATCCCAAAACAAAGAATCAAGAAATTTTCCAGAGGAAAAGAATTTCTTGGAATTACCAGAGGTAGAATACAATAGATTAATACACAGAACTCTTCAAGAGATCAGGAAGGAGGTCATTCAAAATGCAGAACAAGCCAAGGAATACACAGACAAAGCAACAGAGGATTTTAAGAAGGTTATTCAAGAGCATAATGACAAATTTAATAGGCTGCAAGAATCTATAGAGAAACAGCAATCAGATATTCAGAAAATTAACAATAAAATTTCAGAATGAGACAACTCAATATAAAGTCATAGTAGCAGAAGTGAGACAGTAGAAGTCACAATGAGTGACAGTGAAGATAAAGCACTTGACACCAAATTATTGAGGAAAAATCAGGTAAAAGGATTTTCAGAAATGAAGAAACTCTAAGAATTATGTGTGCCTCTATCAAGAGAAAAAACCTACGAGTGATTGGAGTACCAAAACGGGGGGTGGGGAGGGAGGATAACAGGAAAATAGAGAGAGAATTCTTAAAGATTTATTGGTAGAAAACTTCCCTGATATCATCAAAGATGAGAAGATATGTATCCAAGATGCTCGTCGAACCCCACATAAGGTAGATCCCAAAAGAAAGTCACCAAGACATATTCAAACTTGCCAAAACCAAAGTTAAAGAGAGAATTTTAAGAGCAGCTAGAGATAAACAAAAAGTCATCTACAAAGGAGACTCAATAAGACTAAGCTAGGACTACTCAACAGAAACCATGCAGGCAAGAAGGCAATGGGATGACATATATATAGCCTTAAAGGACAAAACTTGCCAGCCAAGAATTATATATCCAGCAAAACTGTCTCTCAAATATGATGGCAAAATTAGGGCATTTCCAGATAAAGAGAACTTTAGGGAATTTGCAAAAATCAAACCAAAATTACAAGAAATAGTAAAGGGAGTCCTCTGGTTAGAAAATCAGTAACATCAGATAACAACCCAACACTACTACACAGGACACAGCAAACAGATATCAACCACAGGGAAGTCAAAAAAATAAATCAAAGCTGAAAATAGGGAAACAGATATCAATATGTAAAAGATCACAACATTAAAACAAAAAAGAGGGACTAAAAAATGTAGACATAGATTTTTCAAATGGACAGGACGTCAAGGCAATGTAAAGAAATAAGACAGTTTTAAACTTAGAAAAATAGGGGTAAATATTAAGGTAACCCACAAAGGAAACTAACAATCCTACAAGTCAAAATAAAAAAACAAGAAAAATATAAAGACTCAGCAAATATAAAATCAACAACAATCAAGATGAAAATAAAATACATAAAGAAAAATGACTCAGCACAGAAAATTAAGTGGAACAAAGACTGCCAACAACACACAAAAAAAGATCCAAATGACAGCACTAAACTCATACCTATATAATTACGCTAAATGTAAATGGACTAAATGCACCAATAAAGGGAGAGTGGCAGATTGGATAAAAAAACATGATCCATCTATATGCTGCCTACAAACGACACACCTTAGACTTAAAGACACAAACAAACTAAAACTCAAAGGATGGAAAAAATATATCAAGCAAATGACACTCAAAAAAGACCAGGAGTGGCAATATTAATCTCTGATAAAATAGACTTGAAAGTAAAATCCACCACAAAGGATAACGAAGAACACTATATAATGGTTAAAGGGTCAATACACCAGGAGGACATAACTATAATAAATATTTACACACTCAACGACAGGCTCCAAAATACATAAAACAAACTCTAAAAGCTTTGGAAAGAGAGATAGACGGCTCCACGATAATAGTAGGAGACTTCAACACACCACTTTTGGTGATGGACAGAACATCCAGAAAGAAGCTCAACAAAAGACACAGAAGATCTAAATGCTACAGTCAACCAACTTGATCTCATAGACATATACAGAACACTCCACCCAACAGCAGGCAAGTATACTTTCTTTTCAAACACACAAGTAACATTCTCCAGAATAGGGCACATATTAGGCCATAAAGCAAGCCTTAACAAAATCCAAAGCATCAAAATATTACAAAGCATCTTTTCTGACCATAAAGCCATAAAAGTAGAAATAAACAACGGAAAAGGCAAGGAAAAAAATCAAACACATGGAAACTGAACAACACCTTGCTCAAAAACTACTGGGTTATAGAAGAAATTAAGGATGGAATAAAGAAATTCATCAACTCAAATGAGAATGAAAATATATCCTACCAGAACCTTTGGGACATAGCAAAAGCAGTATTCAGAGGTCAGTTTGTAACATTAAATGCACATATCCAAAAAGAAGACAGGGCCAAAATCAAAATATTCACCCTACAACTTGAACAAGTAGAAAAAGAGCAGTAAAAGAAGCCCTCAGATGCCAGAAGAAAGGAAATAATAAGAATTAGAGCAGAATTAAATGAAATAGAGAATAGAAAAATGATTGAAAGGGTTAACAAGACCAAAAGCAGGTTCTTCGAAAAGATCGGCAAAATCGATAAACCGTTAGCCAAACTGACAAAAGAAAAATAGGAGAGGAAGCAGATAACTCATATAAGAAATGAGATGGGTGATATCACAACATTCCCAACTGAAATTAAAAGAATCATAACAGAATACTACAAAAAATTGTACTCTAACAAATTTGAAAACCTAGAGGAAATGGACAAATTTCTAGAAACTCACCACCTACCTAAACTAACACAAACAGAGGTAGAACAACTAAATAAACCTGTAAGAAAAGAAGAGATTAAAAAAGTAATTAAAAAACTCCCAACAAAACAGGCCCTGGCCCCAGCGGTTTCACTAGAGAATTCTACCAGACTTTCAGAGAAAAGTTAACACCACTACTACTAAAGGTATTTCAGAGCATAGAAAAGGATGGAATACTCCCAAACTCATTTGATGAAGCCAGCATAACCCTGATACCAAAACCAGGTAAAGACACCACAAAAAAAGAAAATTACAGACCAGTATCCCTGATGAACAGTGATGCAAAAATCCTCAACAAAATTCTACCCAATAGAAATCAGCAACATATCAAAAAAA
>NW_004443970.1:6856818-6933812 GCF_000243295.1 Trichechus manatus latirostris
AATTGGTAGAGAAGAAGTCAAAGTATCTCTATTTGCAGATGATATGATCTTATACACAGAAAACCTCAAAGAATCCACAAGAACACTATTGGAACTAATAGAAATTTCAGCAAAGTTTCAGGATACAAGATAAACATACAAAAATCAGTTGGATTCCTTTACATCAACAAAGAGAACCTCGAAGAGGAAATCATCAAATCAATACCATTTACAACAGCCCCCAAGAAGAGAAAATACTTAGGAATAAATCTAACCAGAGACATAAAAGACCTACACAATGAAAACTACAAGACACTACTGCAAGAAATCAAAAGAGACCTGCTTAAGTGGAAAAACATACCTTGCTCATGGATAGGTAGACTCAACATTGTGAAAATGTCAATTCTACCCAAACCGATCTACAGATACAGTGCAATCCCCATCCAAATTCCAACAGCAATTTTTAAGCAGATGGAGAAACAAATCACCAACTTCCTATGGAAAGGGAAGAGGCCCCAAATAAGTAAAGCATTACTCAGGAAGAAGAACAAAATGGGAAGGCTCACACTACCTGATTTTAGAACCTATTATACCACCATGATAGTAAAAACAGCCTGGTACTGGTACAACAACAGAAACATAGATCAATGGAACAGAATTGAGAATCCAGACATAAATTTATCCACCTATGAGCAGCTGATATTTGACAAAGGCCCAAAGCCCATTAATTGGGGAAAAGACAGTCTCTTTAACAAATGGGGCTGGCATAACTGGATATCCATCAGCAAAAAAATGAAACATGACCCATAATTTACACCATGCACAAAAACAAACTCAAAATGGATCAAAGATCTAAATATAAAATTGAAAATGATAAAAATCATGGGAGAAAAAATAGGGACAATGCTAGGAGCCCTAATACATAGCATAAACAGAATACAAAACATTACTAACAATGCACAAACACCAGAAGAAAAACTAGATAACTGGGAGCTCCTAAAAATCAACACTTATGCTCTTCAAAAGACGTCACCAAAAGAGTCAAAAGACAACCAACAGACTGGGAAAAAAAATTTGGCTACGACAAATCTGAGCTGCATCTAATCTCTAAAATTTACAAGATACTGCAAAACCTCAACAACAAAAAGACAAACAACCCAATTAAAAAATGGGCAAAGGATGTGAACAGGCACCTCATCAAAGAAGACAATCAGGCGGCTAACAGACACATGAGGAAATGCTCACAATCATTAGCCATTAGAGAAATGCAAATCAAAACTACGATGAGATATCATCTCACCCCAACAAGGCTAGCATTAATCCAAAAAACACAAAATAATAAATGTTGGAGAGGTTGTGGAGAGACTAGAACACTTATACACTGTTGGTGGGAATGTAAAATGGTACAATCACTTTGAAAATCGATTTGGTGCTTCCTTAAAAAGCTAGAAATAGAAGCACCATATGATCCAACAATCCCACTCCTTGGAATTTATCCTAGAGAAATAAGAGCTGTCACACAAATAGATATATGCACACCCATGTTCATTGCAGCACTGTTCATGATAGCAAAAAGATGGAAACAACCTAGGTGCCCATTAACAGACAAATGGATAAACAAATTATGGTATATTCACACAATGGAATACTATGCAATGATAAAGAACAACGATGAACAGTGAAACATCTTATAACATAGAGGAATCTGGAAGGTATTATGCTGAGTGGACTTAGTCACAAAAAGCACAAATATTTTATAAGACCACTATTATAAGAACTCAAGCAAAGGTTTATACACGGAAGACAACATTCTTTAATGGTTACGAGAGTAGGGAGGGAGGGAGAGGGGTATTCACTAACTAGAAAGTAGACAAGAATTATAGGTGAAGGGAAGGACAGCACACACTACAGGGGAAGTCACCACATCTGGACTAAAGCAAAGCTAAGAAGTTTCCTGAATACAACCAAACGCTTCAAGGGACAGAGTAGCAGGCATAAGGGTCTGGGGACCATGCTTTCAGGGGACATCTAGGTCAATTGGCATAACAAAGTTTTTTAAGAAAATGTTCTGCATCCCACTTTGGTGAGCAGCATCTGGGGTCTTAAAAGCTAGTGAGTGGCCATCTAAGATGCATCAATTGGTCCCAACCACCTGGAGTAAGGGAGAATGAAGAACACCATATACACAAAGGAAGAATTAGCCAAAGAGAAAGGTCCACATAAACCACAGACTTCATCAGCCTGAGACCAGAAGAACTAGATGGTGCCTGGCTACCACCAATGACTGCCCTGACAGGTAACACAACAGACAGACCCTGATGGAGTAGGAAAAAAGTGGGGTGCATATAACTCAAATTCTAGTAAAAAGACCAGACTTAATAGTTTGAGACTGGAGAGACCCTGGAAGACATGGCCCCAGGACCCTCTGTTAGCCCAAAACTAAAACCATTCCTGAGGCCAACTATTCAGACAAACTCAGACTGGACTATGGGACATAAAATGATACTCATGAAGAGTGTGCTTCTTAGCTCAAGTAGATATGTGAGACTAAATGGGCAGCTCCTGTCCAGACGGGAAATGAGAAAGCAGAGAGGGTCAGGAGTTGGTTGAAAGGGCACGGGAAATCCTGGGTGGAAAGGAAGAGTGTGCTGTCACAGTATAGGGAAAGCAACTAGGGTCATATAACAATGTATGTAAAAATTTTTGTACGAGAGACTAACTTGAATTGTAAACTTTCACTTAAAGCACAACTATAAAAATAAAAAAAAAAAAACATGTTTTAAAGTGTTGAAAAGCAAAGATGTCACCTTGAAGACTAAGGTGCGCCTGACTCAAGCCATGGTGCTTTCAAACGTCTCATATGCATGGGAAAGGTGGACAATGAATAAAGAAGATCAAAGAAGAATTGATGCCTTTAAATTGTTGTGTTGTCAAAGAATATTGAATACACCATGGACTGACAAAAGAACGAACAAATCCATCTTGGAAGAAGTACAGCCAGAATGCTCCTGAGAAGCAAGGATGACAATACTATGTCTCACATACTTTGGACATGCTATCAGGAGGGATCAGTCCCTGGAGAAGGACATCATGCTTGGTAGAGAGTCATCGAAAAACAGGAAGACCCTCAATGGGATGGATTGACGCAGCTGCCTCAACAATGGGCTCAAGCATAACAAGGATTGTGAGGATGGTGCAGGACCGGGCAGTGTTTCATTCTGTTGTACATAGGGTGATTATGAGTCAGAACTGACTCAACAGCTCCTAACAACAACAACAATTAGAAGTGATTGGATTCCCTGGGTGGTGCAAGCAGTTAACATGCTTGGCTGCTATTTAAAAGATGATAGTTTGAGTCCACCCAGATGTGCCACGGAAAAACGACCTGGCAATCTACTTCTGAAAAATCAGCCATTGAAAACCGTATGGAGCGCAGTTCTACTCTGACACAGATGGGCCCAAAACATGAGTCAGAATCAACTCAACAGCAATTAGTTGGTTTTAGAAGTGATTAGGTTTGGTACCCAACCTACTCTTGTATGACCTGATTAACATAGCAAAATAAAACTCCTATTTCCAAACAGAGTTATATTTACAGGTGCAGGGGTAAGGACTTCAACACATATTTTGGGGAGACGCAATTCAATGCATAACAGTCCCCATTGTTAGATTCTAGAAGTAGAATATCTCTGTTCAGTGTGTTAGTGGGAGCAATGTGTGAGGCTCACGCCTCTGCTCTAAATAGTACCATGGACCTTTCCTCCTCTTGCCTACCACCCACTCCTCCTTGACCCCGACTGCCCCACTGTCTCCCCCAACAACCTCTAAAAGGAGTGGAAAAGGTAACTGGGATTGAGCCGAGACTGCAGGTTGTTCCACAAATTCATTCTCTCCATCTTCCAAATTAATTGAATTGAACATGAGCACATGGCTACCCCGTTACACTACATTTCCTCACCCAGTTTGGTCCCTTCCAACGTATTAGAAAGTAACTACCCTACCAAACCAAAAAAACCAAACTTGTTGCTGACCAGTCGATTCCAGCTCATATTAGCTACCATATACCAAAAAAAAACCAAACCTACTTCTGTCGAGTTGCTATGAGCTGCCATGAGCTATCCTATAGACCTGGATTATTCACATCAGGACTGTTTCATAAAGAGAAATAAACTTCTTTATTCATTAAGTTATTGTATAGCCAAGTGTCTATTGCAGCAGCTTGGTCTTACCCTACCTAATACAGGAATTACTCACAAAACTGATGTTGTGAATACACACTAAATGCAACCATTAATTGATACATAGTTCTTAGTTTCTTGGTTATGTCTTTCCCTGGTTTACTAATGTCTCATTTCACCTATTTAAAGCCCCCTCTTTTGTCCAGTTTATCTCAAATTCCATCTCCTCCATGGTGGGAGCCACCAACACTGGTAGTCTGTTCTATGGAATTTCATGCTTATGTAATTTGAATGCCTCAGTCAGAGCCTGGCCCATAGGAGGTACACAGTGAGCTCCCTCACCATCAATTGTCCAACATCTTCCAACAAAAGATTAAGTTCTTGTGAGCTTAGATATAACTTTGAGGATTCTTGCACAATGACCACTCAGATGGTGTGCCAGTTAACTAAGACAATGAATAGAACAACCACAGAGAGGAAAAAGAAGAAGGTGGGCTGAAGAGGGAAGTTCAGTTCCTGAGCAATCCTTCAGAAAACTAACTAGTTCTAGAAGATAAATTGAAAAAAGCTCTAGTAAGAAAAACCAGTAAGGCAAGAAATTAAAGATAGCCTATCTGAAATAACAACCAGGACTGACTGGTTCAAAGAACCACAACTGGGGAAGACAGAATAAGAGAAATTGTGTGTGTGTTATTATCACCAGAGAACAAACCCCTCATTGCCCTTAATGTAATATAATCTATGTAATTATATTTGACTCTGAACAAAAGATTTAATTGCCGAACCCACTAATCTCTACTGGGCTGTGACCCTCAGCTGATCACCTTTACCTTTCTGCATCTTTGTTTTTTTCATCTGAAGAATGGGAAGGATCATAAAATATGACCAGAGATGATTAAATGAGGTAACACTGGCATAATAACTAAATAAAATAATACAAGTGTGTCTTAGTTATCTAGTGCCGCTATAACAGAAATACCACAAGTGGATGGCTTCAACAAACAAGTCTATTCTCTCACAGTCCAAATTCAAGATGTCAGCCCCAGGGAAAGGCTTTATCTCTCTGTGGGCTCTGGAGGAAGGTCCTTATCATCAATCTTCCCCTAGGCTAGGAACTTCTCAGCACAGGGACCCCAGGTCCAAAGGACGTGATATTCTCCTGGCTCTTGTTTCTTGGTGGTATGAGGTCCCCCTGTCTTTCTTCTCACTTCTCTCTTTTATATCTCAAAAGAGATTGCCTTAAGACACAACCTAATCTTGTAGATTGAGTCCCGCCTCATTAACATAACTGCTGCTAATCCTGCCTCCTTAACGTCACAGAGGTAGGATTTACAACACATAGGATGATCACATCAGATGACAAAATCTTGGACAATCACACAATGCTGGGAATCATGGCCTAGCCAAGTTAACACATGTTTTTAGGGGACATAATTCAATCTATGACAACGTGATAGCGAGGAAACAAGAAAGCACCAAGTGTGTGAGTTGTTATGCCTTACATTGCATTCTAGGTGAGTGGGAATACGGGTGGTATCTCTGGAGATATGATGGTGCAGGCTTGGCCCGGGGCGGGGGGGTGGGTAATAAAAGTAAGTTTAGAATGTTGAACAGGCCAGGGTCAGGTACTAAAATAGGAACTAGGAAAAGTAACACATTAACAAAAGCAGACATTTTAATCAATTATATCCCTTACTTCTTTGACCCCTCAACTCCTCCCAGGCCCTGGCACACACACAACCCAGTCTCACTTGGACCCATGTATGGATGAGGCTTGGAGAGGAGCCCACAAACAGTGACGGGCAAGCTGGCAAGCTGTACACTTCAAACAGAAAGTGAACAGAGTTGGCTGATAAAAGCATACAGCTAATTAGGTGCTATGGCATCAAGAATAAGTTTTGATGAATTTAAAGTATTTCCCTTAATGAAGTCACTAGCTTACACACCAGATCAGCTATTATAGGCTTTAGACTCAGTAGTTCTTTTGTTCATTTATTCAGTGACTAAATATTTATTAAATCACAAATTATATACCAGGCATCGTGCTTGACTTTAAATATAGTTTAGTAGTCTTTTTTTTGTTTTTTAAATCACAACATTAGAAGTTTAGTTCCAAATATCACTAACACAGCCTCTTCCTTCATGTAAGGAAGAGACAAAGCAGAGTCAAATCTATCCTGCTGGAAAAACTTTCACAAAATTATAGTCTAATAACTCCTTTAGTCATTCAACAAATATCTGTTGAATATCATAAGCCATTTCCAAAGTACAGTGCTCAGCATTATAGGTAATACAAAAGATGGAGAATCTTATGTTTAAATGCCTTATAAGTGACAGGTAGTTTAGAAGAATTCATGAAATGCACACCCTAACCCTATGAGATAGATATGATTATCCCAGGTATAAAGATGAGAAAACTGAGGTTTAAGGCCATGTAGCTGGTAGAAGGCAGAGAACTCTAATGGATGCTGAAGTCCAACTTCCTATGCCATATAGATTCTACCTGTCTTGGTCATCTAGTGCTGCTCTAACAGAAATACCACAAGTGGATGGCTTTAACAAAGAGAAGTTTATTCTTTCACAGTCCAGTAGGCTACAAGTCCAAATTCAGGGGATCAGCTCCAGGAGAAGGCTTTCTCTCTCTCTCGACTCTGGAGAAAGGTCCTTGTGACACGTCAGTCTTTCCTTGGTCTGGGAGCTTCTCTGCCAGGAACTCAGGTCCAAAAGATGCGCTCTGCTCCCAGCACTGCTTTCTTGGTGGTATGAGGTTCCCAGCTCTCTGCTTGCTTCCCTTTCCTTTTATCTTTTGAGAGATAAAAGGTGGTGCAGGCCACACCCCAGGGAAACTCCCTTTACATTGGATCAGGGATGTGACCTGGGTAAGGGTGGTATTACAATCCCACCCTAATCCTCTTTAACGTAAAATTGTAATCACAAAATAGAGAAAAACCACACAATTCTGGGAATCATGGCCTAGCCAAATCGATACACACATTTTTGGAGGGACACAATTCAATCCATGACACTACCCTTGCCAGATTTGTAAGAAGAACCACAGTTCAAAATAGCAATATTGATACTAACCTAGATATAGAAGGTTAAGATAATAATTTCTAATCAAGATTTTAGGAAAGTTATTAGAAAGATGGTATTTTATCTGTCTTAAAGGACACATTAGGAATTAAAAAGTGAAGGAAGAAAGAGACAAACAGAAAATATTTACTGGGAAAAATATTATAAATAACATTTAAAATGTAATAAAAGCATCATTTCTTGGAAGTGGAAAATTGTCCTGTTTGGCTCTAGACTTGAGTTAGTGTAAGCAAATCAGGAATATATTATAAATAAACTTAAATGTCAGGCAATGGAACCTGGAATTTATCTGCCAGGTCAGGGTCACTTGAAAATATTCATAGGGTCCACAAGTTCCTAAATCCATAGGAGAACACCATTAATTTTTATTGACAGTCATGATGAGTTGGAAGTATCCACACTTAGTACATAAATGGGCTAACTGTAAATCCAGTGCAAATCTGTTTCTCTTTTTTTAATAACTTTTCATAATGCTTCAGTTCCATGATGTCATTTCAGTGGAATAAAACTTGAGAAGTCCAAGTTTATAAAATGATGTTTAGCTTGGTTGCAACCTGGTAGCATGGAACTGTAGGTGGTCAGTTACACGGTAGAAGGGACATGTAGTAGACTGAGCTGGCCTATCTGATCTTGGATGAAAATTACTTAAGTAAAATTTATTTGCTAAAATCTCAGATGGGCTACATCTTCAGTTCAGACTGGTCAGAGGCCATATATTAGGACTCTTGGTAGCAAGTAACAGAACCCAATTCTTTCTGGCTAACCTCTGTCCCACTAAAAAATAAATAAATAAAAGTAATTTATTGGCTCTCAAGCACAGCTGTATTCGGGGCCTTAAATTACATCATCAAGAATCTTATCAATTTCTACTTTCATATCTATTTTTCTCTGCTTGGATTTCATTCTCCAGCTACCTCCTACCACATGGTAACAAAAAAAAACAAAAAAAGGTCATCAGTAGATCCAGGTTTATACTCGACCAATTTAGCAGCCCCAGAAGAAAGAGAAAGTTCCAACACAAACATGGGGCTTTGCTGAGACACGTGATGCCCAGGGTCCCATGTCCAACTGTAAATCAATTATTCTGGTTCTGATGGGTCATGTATTAGGGGTTGAATTATCTCCCCCAAAATATGTGTTGTAAATCCTAACCTATACCAAAAACAAAAGCAAACCAAACCTCTGGCTTTCGAGTCAATTCTGACTCATAGTGACCCAATAGGACAGAGTAGAACTGCCCCATAGAGTATCCAAGCTATAAATCTTTACAGAAGCAGATTGCCACATCTTTCTCCCAAGGAGAAGCTGGTGGGTTTGAACAGCCAACCTTTCAGTTAGCAGCTGAGCCCCTAACCACTGTGTCTCCAGGGCTCCTTAGTTATAATCTCATGTGCGAATGAGTTTTCTTTGTTATGTTAATGAGGTAGTGTTAGTGCAGGGTGTGTTTTAAGTCAATCTCTTCTGAGACATAAAAAGAGCAGATCAAGAAAGCAAGCACAAATAGAAGTAAAGATAGATGCCACAGGATCAACAAGGAACCTGGAAATAGAAGGTGAAAAGAGACAAGGACCTCCCCCTAGAGCAAACAGAGACTTCCCCTAGAGACAGCACCCTGAATTCTGACTTCTAGCCTCCTGAACTGTGAGAAAATTAATTTCTGTTCTTTAAAGCCACCCATGTGTGGCATTTCTGTTACAGCAGCACTAGATAACTCAGACACCATGCCTAAAGGAAGGTTGCTACTATCAGAAGAAGAGGTAAAATTGCAGAACATGCAAAAACAATAGGTGCCCATGCATCCCATCAGCTGTAAACAGTCCCTTCCCTCCTGCCACACACTCCCACCAGGTACTTAGACTTTAATCAAAAATACAAATTAGTCAAATGCTAAGAAACTGTGGTAGATTAAATACAGTAGACCCACCTCCTTATCAGCGATTTCACTTTCCATGGTTTCAGTTACTCATGGTCAACCACAGTTCGAAAATGTTAAATGAGTATGTAGCATTATGAAATCTCATGTCGTCCTGCTCTGTCATTCACATAGCTTTTATGACCATATATTGTTATAATTGTTCTATTTTATTATTAGTTATTGCTGTTAATCTCTTACTGTGCCTAATTTATGTATTAAACTTTATCACAGATAGGTATGTATAGGATAAATCATAGTACATATAGGGTTCAGTACTATCTGCGGTTTCAGGCATCCATGGGAGGTCTTGGAATGTAGCCCTGGCGCATAAGGAGGGACTACTGTATCACAACAAGTTATTTACAGCTCCTCCCATTGAAAGGAGGAGTCTATTTCCCCACCCCTCGAATTGGACTCACCTTGGAGCTTTCACTATTCCATAAAATGTAGTAGAAGTGACATTGTGCAAATTCTGAACTCAGACCACCAGAGGCCTTGTAACTTCCATTCTTGGAACCCAGTAAGAATATCAGACCAGTCTCCTTGAGGATGAGAGACCTCCTGGAAAGAGAGATCATGTGCAGAAAGAAACCCAACTGTTATGGGTTGAATTGTGTCCCCCCAAAAGATTTGTTGAAGTCCTAACCCCTGGTATCTGTGAATATGACCTGTTTTGAAATAGGGTCTTTGACGATGTTATTAGTTAAGTTTACTGGAGGTCAGACTGTAAACATTGGCTCCTAATCCAATCATAGTGATGTTCTCATAAAAGAGAAGAGACACAGACAGTGGAAAAACAGCCATGTGAAGCTGCATCTACATGACAGATGAGAGAGGATCTTCCCCTAGATCCTTCAGAAAGAACATTGCCCTGCTAACACTGTGAATTCAGATTACTAGCCTCTGGAACTGTGAGACAATATATTTCTGTTGTTTAAAGCCACCTACTTTGTGTTTTTTTGTTACAGTGGCTTTAGGAAACTAATACACCAGCCATCCCAGTTATTCCTGTCAGACCATCTGAGGCCATCCTAGACCAATCAGCCCTCCCAGTAGACCCACAGACTGAAAGCAGCCATGTCAGTGAGCACAGGAACGACTAGCAAAAGAAGCATCACTTGAACTACGGAAAATAAGAAATTGGTGTTGCTTTAAGCCACTAAACTTTGGAGTGATTTGCTATGCAACAGTAGATAACTGAAACAGAAATAACACAAACAGAGCTGCAAAAATGTGTCTGTTCATTGGTTTATGTAGTATGTATAAAAGTATGTCACAACCAAATCAGATGATTAAATATTGAAAAAAATTATTTTATGTGGAAATAAAAATAAAATTGTCTAGTTTTATTAAATATTTCTAGTAAAATATATAAGCATACATATATAAGTGTTGTTTTATGGTTTAAAATAACAGCAGACAAGTTTCAGACTTTTCGTGGTGTTAAGACTGAGTTTATTACAAATCTCCCCGAATGTTATTTTGGCTATTTCTCTTTGGCAATCTAACTTATGGATTGTTGCAAAACAGAAGTGTTCATAGCATCATTTTCAATCACCTCTAGACTCTGTAGGTACTGTTATTCAGAGTTTCTTCAATCATCCTTACCTTATTCTTTATTGAAAATTCATCCATGAGAAAATTGTATAGCAATGGAATTAACAATAAAGTGACAAATCACCAGGAGTGCCACACTGTATCATAGATTTATTTGAATATTGTGTTGTTGTTAGTTACCATTGACTGGGCTCCAACTCAAGGCAACCTTATGTATAACAGAACAAAAGGTTTCTGTTGGTCCTGCACCATCTTCATGATCATTAGAATGTTTGAGTCAATTGTTGTGACTATTGCGTTAATTAATACACCTCATTGAGTGTTTCTCTCATTTTCACTCATCCTCTACCAAACACGGTATCCTTCTCTAGATATACGGCTTTCCTGATGACATGCCCAAAGTAAATAAGACAAAGTCTTGCCATCCTCACTTCTAAGAAGCACTCTAGTTATATATTTGAATATAGACCTGTTTTCATTTTTGTTTATTTAGTTTTTATTTACATCCAGAAATCTTATTAATGTATCAGTAAACAGTGTTCCGCTGAGCATCCTTTGGGAACAGAGCCCCAGATAGTGGTGAATCACCACAACTATTAATGCTATATCCACAGTGGCCTGGTACAGCTGGCAGGGTGTCAACAACCTGCTGTTGTAAGCTGTTCCCCACGTGCTCTCCAGGCCTCCATCACTTTCCTCCCTACTCCAGGAGGATGTCAGAATACAAGTGAGAGTGACATTATTGTAAAAGAAAAAGTATGACTATGTCCTAATACATTTTGAATACACTTTATTTTTTAGAGCAGATTTAAGTTTATAGAAAAATTGTGCAGCGAGTTCTCATCTACCCTTCTCTCCCCTGCATATTGTTGCTCCTTTTATTAACCTCTTGCATTCCTGTGATACATTTGTTAGAAGTGATAAACCAATATTCACGCATTATTATTAACTAAAGTCTATAGTTTATATTAGGGTTCACAACTTGTATCATACAGTCTTATGGCTTTTGTCAAATGCATAATCCTAATACATTTTTAACTATACAATTCATAAAAATCCCAACTCTTGTTCTTTAACTATTATTAGAGGAAAATTGAGCACAGTTCACAGGTTTTGCCTCACATCGGTAGGTCAGGAGGGTAAAATTGCAAGCTTCTGCTAGAGATCTTCCAGGATCTGTATAGAGGGGAAACATTGAAGGTTTTTGAATTACGTGGTCATTGTGATGCTTTGGGAGAACCAATCTAGATACAGAGCAAATAACAGATTAGAACCATTATGTGAAAGCCCAGAAACTAACTGGTTAGGATCCAATTGCAATATTCAGCCAGGATTCTTGTAGTAGCTGGTATCCAAAGAAACACTTCCCCAGTAGACCACGCCTTCCAATATTCATGCCCTGTACATTACCCTACCCTTGAATCTAGACTGGTCCTCTGACTTATATATAACCAGTACATTACGGCAGAAGTGATTTCTGAGGCTACATCTGAAGAAACCTTGCATTTTCAACCTTGATCTCTCAGAACACTCACTTTGGGGGAAGCCAGCCACCATGTAAGAAGACTATATACCTTGAGACTACCATGACATGAGGAAGTCCTAGATAGCCACGTGATGAGCCCGCATAGAAAGAGAGATGTTCAGTCAGCCTCCAGTTCTTCCAGCCATCACAGCCCAGGCACCAGACGTGAATAAAGGATCCAAATTGGACATTAAGCCTGGATGAGTCTTCAGATAACTGCCATCCAGTAACATTTGGCTGCAACCATGAGAGAGAACCCAAGCAAGAACTGCCCAACTGCACCCAGTTAACCCACAAAAAAAATTTTAAAAACCCAGAGAGAGAGAGAAAGAATAATAAACTTTTGTTTAAAATGAATAAGTTTGAGGTGATTTGTTGCTTATCTATAAATAACCAGAACTATCTACAGGAAATATTACCTGTAATTATGTAGAATATTATACTAAATCATGTCTATTTGTCTCAATAATAACATTAAACTAAGCATATCTTAAAAACTTAGTCCCACAGGGTATAAAACAATTACATGGATGATGAAATTACTTTGAAATTATCTTTTCCGTGGCTGTTCAAAGATTGTCTAGACCTGTAATATTCAATACGGTAGCCTCTGGCCTTATGTGTCTATTGAGCATTTGAAATGTGGCTATTCTGAATGAAATTGTCCTATAAGTGTAAAACATACATCAGATTTCAAAGACTTAATACATCAAAGAGAATGTAAAATATCTCACTAATAGATTTTTTATATTTATCATTGCTGAAATGATAATATTTTGGATATGTTAGGTTAAATAAAATATACTGATGTTGTTAGGTACTGTCGAGTCAGTTCCAGCTCATAGCGACTCTATGTACAACAGAAACAAAACACTCACTACCCAGTCCTGCACCACTCTGACAATCATTGCTATTTTTGAGCCATTGTTGCAGCCACTGTGTCAATCCATCTCATTAAGGGTCTTCGTCTTTTTTCACTGACCCTCTACTTTACCAAACATGATGTCATTCTCCAGGGCCTGGTCCCTCCTGATAGCATGTCCAAAGTACATGAGACAAAGTCTCATCATCCTCCTTTCTAAGGAGCATTCTGTCTGTACTTCTTCCAAGATGGATTTATTTGTTCTTCTGGCAGTCCATGGTATATTCAATATTCTTCACCAACTCCATAATTCAAATGCATCAACTCCTCTTCGGTCTTTGTTATTCCTTGTTCAGCTTTCATAGGCATATGAGGCAATTGAAAGCATCATGGCCTGGGTCAGGCGCACCTTAGTCCTCAAAGTGACATCTTTGCTATTTAACACTTTAAAGAGATATTAGTAAGTTTAAAAAAAAAAAAAGTAGTGACCAAAGTGATGTTGTTTCTATTTCAAATTAGCATCTAGCATCTATAAGTGAAAACAGACTTAATATATGACCAAAATGAAAGGGTTGCAAGGCCTTCTTTGAATTTGAAAGGGATTTACATGGGTGGCTCAGTATCATGCATGCTTTGTAAGATACCTGTACCCTCCTATAGCTCTCTATATCTACATCTATCTATCCTAGAGATGTGCTCGTTTTTTGTCACTATCACCTTAACCCTTATACAGCGAAGAGGCTGAATGGGCATTTATAACTCTGTGTACCTGTTTGGAGCGTGGTTACTTTTATGGACTGAATTGTGGCCTCCAAAAAATATGTGTTGAAATTCTAGCCTCATGCCTATAAATGTGATCCTGTTTGGAAATCGGGTTTTTCTCTCGTTATATCAATAAGCTCATACAAGTATAGGATGGAGCCTAACCTAATCACTTCCGAGTGAATAGACACAGACACACAGACACACACAGGGGAAGATATATGCCATGTGAGGATGGTCTACAAGCCAAGGAATGCCGAGGAACCAAGAAACGCACAGGGCGCTAGCAACAAGGAAGGAATCAACACAGCTGAGACCATGACTTGGACTCTCAGCATCCAGAACTGTGATAAAATATATTTCTCTTCTTTAAAGCCACCCACTTGTGGTGTTTGTGTTACAGCAGCACTAGGTACCTGAGACCATCATGGACTTGGCACTGTGAGGGTTACAAAGCCAAGTGAGGACCTGTAGTGCTCACAGTCCAGTGAGGGGATGGTGAGAGCACAAGCACCTTCAGTAAAGGACGTGATGGGGTGACAAACACACAAGTGCTCTGAAAGCCAGAGGAAGGCTGAACAGCTATTGCTTGCTCTGTGTGTGTATGCCCAAACATGCACACACACACACACACCAGGCCCCACCTGGGGTACCTCTCCAGCTCTCGCTATAATATTTGAGACACCACTACAAGTAGGTAGAATTATATATTCTGTTGCCAGCATCAGTATTGATTTACTCCTTGCCCTAAGAGAAGCTCTATAACCTCCCAGGGACATAATCCCCCATTTTTACCCAGAGGAAGTCCCTGCTTGACGAAGGTATGAGGAGAGTTTATTAGCTTGTTGGCACAAGCCTGAGCCGCAGACCAAGCCCAGACAGTTTAGTTTTCAGGCTTTACTTCCCAACTAATGAGTCCACAGCCTCAACCTGAGGCTTAATTCTTCACCTCTGGTTTAACTTTACCCAGATGACTAAGGCCTTCCTTGGGCGCTCGGAGATGAAATGCACCTTGGGTTACTTGAAGTTAAGTTAAAGCTAACTTCTGTGGGTTTCCATGTTCTCCTACTGAATCAGCAAAATACAATCCTCTATTATCTATCCCTTTTTTTTTGTTCCAGAAGGAAACTATACTTTGGATCAATAGTTACACCCACTCTTGAGCATTATCTATTACAAAAGTCAAAAGTTTTTACCCACTCTCTCTTCTCCCACAGCACTCAGCTTATATCTAAATTAGAGTCCTTTTCACATTCTGCTTTTTACTGAGGCCGTTTGGGAATTCACCTGCCCCCTCCACCAGCCTGTCATCCCATGTGGGACACAGCCCAGTGGAGGTCCTGAATTTCCGCTTAGTTGGGATTAGAGGGTGATACACTGGTTGGAAAGAGAGGTTGGGGACCTATCTTGACGTTCCATTTGTGCAGCAAACACGCTGGTTTTACTTTGGTTTTATATATCTACTGCGAGTTGCCTAAAGCTGCTTATCTTGCAAACTTTCTATTTTTGTTTCTATTCTGTGTTTACTTTGGCCTTCCTGGGTGGCACAAACAATTAAGCACTGGGTTACTAACCAAAAGGTTGGCAGTTGGAATCTACTCAGAGGTACCTAGGAAGAAAGCCCTGGTGATCTGCTTCCAAAAGATCACAGCCATGAAAACCCTGTGGAGCACAGTTTTACTCTGACACACATGGGTTCACCATGAATTAGAATGGACTTGATCGCTACTGGTAATTTTTACTTTTGATGGCTTTGGGAGAACGGTGGGAATTACGGGCAAAATGAAATCCACTCCTCCCTAACCTCCCTACCCCCACATCAGTCACCCTTGGAGCTGCCAGTGGCTGAAACTATGTCTTGTTCATGGACAAATTTCACAGTATCACTGGTACAGTACATACAGTAACTGCAAGTGAAATGCTTGGCTATGGAACAACACACTGAGATGAATCCATGAACCAGAGGACATAGAAAATCAAAGCTGGAGAAGGCACAAGCCCACAAAGCTGGATCAGTTCATACTATCACAATCAGGCAGCTGCCCAAGATGCCCACAGGGAGGACTGCAAAAATACTTAAAAAAAAATTAGTCTAGTACTAACAACTATTCTGCTGATCACCGGAGACGTCCAATAGGTCACCTTTAGGCAGCCACTCTAAAAATTAAGGGGGAAATGTCAGTGCTACCAAGTGGTGGTCAGACATTAGAGCAAATTTAAGTTCCTCGACTCTGGGGTGCCAAGCTCTCTCCATAGGCATTTTGCCCATTAGCCTGCTGATGTCTTGATCCAATACCCTTGAGGTCTCCAAGTAGCAGCTTTACAAGGGTAATTGAAAGGGTATCACTGGCTGTCTATTTATCATCTCTTGGTCCACTAACACCATGGTTCCTATTAAGATGAGCTAGTAGGCACTGCGCTAAAGTTTGCCTCAGCTGGAAACTTCCCACTGCTTATCCAACAGGAGACAAACAAAGCACGATTCCCCACAAATCCTCTCATTTTGGACCAATCTTATGTGCTAATTAATCATGATTACTCTATACAGTAAGCATATTTGAGGGGATTAATCTGCACTAGACTCCGGTAGTGTCCTAATTAACAGTATGCTGAAGCAGCTTTCTCCTTGTAAGTGTAAATATAGCATCGATGCCATTCGCAAGACAACAGAATGACTGTATATTAGCCACACATGCTAATGGATGCTACACTGATCTATTAAAAAAACCTTTCTGTTCTTCAAACTTTCTCCTTTATTGTCTTAGCTGGGTGGTCATGAACTGCCAAGTACTGACAGAATATGTGGTTAAACTTCTTAGGATGTCTTAATCCAAAAAGAAGAAAGAATATGGCTAGGAAAATATAGAGTTAGGAAACCTTGTTATTGTTGCTGCTGTAACTGCCCTCAAGTTGGCCTCCTGACTCATGGTGACCCTATGCACAATGAAATGAAACTCTGTCATCCCCTACGGGACAGGGCCCACTTGAGGTCCTGAATTTCCACTGGGTGGGGGGCGGGGAGGATTAGAGGGTGATAATCTGGTTGGAAAGAGAGGCTGGGGACCTCTCTTGAAGTTCTATTTGTGCAGCAAGGTCCTGCACCATCTCCATGACTGGTTGCGAATCAGACCATTGTGATCATAGGATCTTCATTGGCTGGTTTTCAGAAGTAGATCACCAGGCCTTTCTTCCTCGTGCATCTTAGTCTGGAAGCTCTGCTGAAACCTGTTCAGTATCATCGCAAAATTCAAGCTTCCACTGGCAGGCTGATGGTGACTGCACGTAAGGTGCTTTGGCTGGAACTCGAACCTAGGTCTCCCTCATAAAAGGCTAAAATTGTATCATTGTTTGAGAAGGGAGAGGGTTGACATGTGGGGTTGTTTACCAATGTCATAAAACAATATGCGTACCACTGTTAACATGAGAAAATGTTTGTTCTGTAAGCCTTCACCTGAAGTACAATGAAAAAAAATTGATTTAAAATTGTACCATTGCATAACCAATGCCTTAATAATAAAGAACAGTTTATCTTGCTCCACCAGACCTGAAAAGCTGAAACATTGCTGTCCAGGCTTGAGCAAGATGAGGCCAATAATGCAGATCTCAAATAGTACACTTCCTCATCTGGTTTGAATATTTGTTAATAGGGAATGAAAACAGAGCTGGGTATAAGAATGAAGGACCACCCACAAGTCCCCCTAAACTGAGTATGGTCTTCATCTTCCTTCAACATCCTTCTCATCTCAAGAATCTCCCTCCACATTTAACTTTCCCCGACACCCCAGCAATTTCAAATTTGATGGACTCCTACATCATGGAGTTTTCACAGCATAGATGTCCCATAATTCATTCACCTACTCCCTAAGCGATGAGCATTTGGGATGCTTCCAGGTTTTTGCTATTGCAAAATGTTGCAAAAAGCATCTCTGTATACATATCCTTAGATAATCCCACCAGCTATGTGTGAGAAGACCCATTTGTTCATATCTTCACCAGCTCTGGTTGTTACCAACTTTTTGAATTTTTGCCAGTCTGTTAATATGAGTATCTCATTCTTTTCATTTGCATTTCCATGATTACTAAAGAAGTTGAGTAGTTTTCATATGTTTGCTAGCCATTTATCACTGCTATTCTATGAGTTGCTCATTCATGTCATTTGCTCACTTTTCAGTTGAGTTGTATACTTTTTCCTTGTCAATTTGAAAGATTGCAAATATTCTTTCCCAATCTATTGTTTGATTTTTCTTTCTCCCCCGCCACCCCCCCACTTTGGTGAATTTTTTTCTATGACAAATAAAAACAAACAAACCCACTGCCTAGTCAATTCTGACTCATCGTGGCCTGTAGGACAGAATAGAACTGTGCCATAGGGTTTCCAAGGCCATAATCTTTAAGGAAGCAGACTGCCACATCTTTTTCTGGCAGAGCCGCTGGGTGATTTCAAACTGCCAACCTTTTAGTTAGCAGGAGAGTGCTTAACCACTGTGCCACCAAGGCTCCTTTTTTCAGTGCAGATGTTCTTAATCTTAAGTGATCAAATCTGTCAATCTATCTTTTATGGCCTCTAACAAAATGAAATTGAAGAGCGATAAATGAAAATATTGTCATCACTTATGAAACTCATGAGTAGATTTCAGAAAAATCCTTGTAGCTAGAGCTTTTGCAATAAGGAAATTAAAATTATATTAAAAATATAACTTGAGAGACTGAAATCAGAATAGAACTTATGAAAGTCCTTTGAAATACATTTTTAAATTCACTAAAGTAAAAGAACAAAGTCATTTTAACTCTCTTAAATTAGTAATAATGGATACTACGGTATTAATTTCCATTTGCTATTCTTGCTTGAGGCTTGAGGATTTCTTAAAATTTTAGTGAAGTGCTTGTAAATTGTGTTTATTTTTTTTTCTTTGCCTGGTTCCCCATTCAAATGATCAATGCCTTCCTGATTACATGACTCAAAAGATGCTTCCTACCATCTCCCTGGATCACGAGCCTGTCAAATCCTCTCCCTCTCATCTCAGCTTCTGACTCCTCAACTCCTCCTCACAGATGTCACCTGAATACCCTTCTGAGTTTACTTTGCTTCATCTTCATTTGTCTTCCCAAGGATTCACTGCAAAAATCCCTACCCATCCTCTGCCATCTGCTTCACCTCCCTTTTCTATTCCCAACTCCCAATTTCCTTTCTAATTATCCCCAGCAGAAGTGACTCACAATCCACACAATTCTGTTTTTCTGGAACTGAAATTCTAACAGTTACCAAACAGGTGTGCAGAGGTAAATTTCACTCAATTTTAGTGTATTTTGGAGTTAGAGAAAGATTATTGCACCTGTATTTAGATCAAAAAATTAGGCACATCTATGATGTAGTGAAAAGCATATGAAATTGCTCACTACAGATTAGGAAGTAAGCACAAATTAGCCCGTGCTTACGTTGCTCACAGGGTAATCCGTCCCTGTCAGGGACTGTAAATTTAAAAAGAGGCTTTGATTGTGTAGTGAGGTGCTGTGGGGTAGGGAGAGAGACAGATGCCAGCCATACCTAGAAGCAGAATCTCTGATGTGGTCAAAAAATATGAAATTGTTCACTACAAACGATCACCCTGCTTAATTTGTTTACTGGATAATCCGCCCCTACGAAGGGCCTACATAAAGGCTGGGCCACAGCACCTCAGCCAGGAGGGGCCCTCACCAGGCACAGGCCATACATACAGATTTTAGCAATGGCCCTTTTCACGACAGAAAATGCATAAAGACTGTCTTAGGATGCAGGCATACCTATTCAATCTGTATGCTGAGCAAATAATCCAGAAGCTGGACTATGTCAAGAAGAATGGGGCATCAGGATTGGAAGAAGACCCATTAACAACCTGCAATATGCAGATTACACAACTTTGCTTGCTGAAAAGTGAAGAGGACTTGAAAGCACTTACTGATGAAGATCAAAGACCACAGCCTTCAGTATGGATTACACCTCAACATAAAGAAAACAAAAATCCTTACAACTGGACCAATAAGCAACATCATGATAAATGGAGAAATAATTGAAGTCATCAACGATTTAATTTTATTTGGATCCACAATCAACATCTGTGGAAGCAGCAGTCAAGAAATCAAAAGACGCATTGCATTGGGCAAATCTGCTGCAAAAGAACTCTTTAAAGTGTTAAAAAGCAAAACTATCACTTTAAGGACTAAGGTATTCCTGACCCAAGCCATGGTGTTTTCAATCACCTCATATGCATGTGAAAGCTGGACAATGAATAAAGAAGACTGAAGAATTGGTGCCTTTGAATTATGGTGTTGGAGAAGAATATTGAATATACCATGGACTGCCAGAAGAATGAACAAATCTGTCCTGGAAGAAGTACAGCCAGAATGTTTCTTAGAAGCAAGGATGGCGAGACTATGTCTCATATACTTTGGACGTGTTATCAGGAGGGATCAGTCCCTGGAGAAAGACATCATGCTTAGTAGAGAGTCAGTGAAAAAGAGGAAGACCCTCAATGAGACAGATTGACACAGTGGTTGCAACAATGGGTTCAAGCATAACGATTATGAGCATGGAGCAGGACCAGGCAGTGCTTCGTTCTGTTGTACAAAGGGTCATATGAATCAAAACTGACTAGATGGCACCTAACAACAGGATACAGTCTACTCTTGCTTGACCTTGAACCTTGCCTCAGAAACTGATAAGAGGAAGGGGGAAAGAAAAGCCAAGTAAAGGGGTGCAATTTCAGGTCAGGTCCCCACCTCAGTCTGAACCCTCAGGGGTGTTCTGGGGCATAAATTATGCCACAGATTTTGTCCTGATTTCAGGTAAGGATGCTGGGCATTCATACTCCCGACCATAAGTGTGGGAGTTCGTGCTCTGATAGTCTTGCTGACAGGGGCAGGATTAACCAGTAAGCACGGTATGCACCGGCTTGCATTGAACAAGGTTTGCACAGGTTTAATTGCATTTACTTGTTAATCTGTGGTGAGCAGTTTCACATGGGTTTCACCACTTCTTCATGTGGTGGTGATTAGGTTGCTGTGAGGTGCCGTCGAGTCGGTTCTGATGCATAGTGACCTCATGTACAGCAGAATTAAACCCTGCCAGGTCCTGGGCCATTCTCACAATCGTTGTTATGCTTGTGCCCATTGTTGCAGCCGCTGTGTCGATCCATTTCATTGAGGGTCTTCCTCTTTTTGCTCACCCTCTGCTTTACCAAACATGATGTCTTTCTCCAGGGAATGAGCCCTCCTGACAACACATCCAAAGTACATGAGACAGAGACAAAGTTTCAACATCCTTGCTTCTAAGGAGCACTCTGGCTGTACTTCTTCCAGACAGATTTGTTTGTTCTTCTGGCAGTCTGTGGTATAGTCAATATTCTTCACCGACACCACAATTCAAAGACTTCAATTCTTCGGTCCTCCTTATCCATTGTCCAGCTTTCACACGCATATGAAGTGATTGAAAATACCATGGCTTGGGTCAGGCGCAACTTAGTCCTCAAAGTGATATCTTCGCTTTTCAACATTTTAAAGAGGTCTTATGCAGCAGATTTGTCCACTGCAATACATCATTTGATTTCTTGACTGCTGTTTCCATGGCGTTGATTGTGGATCCAAGTAAAATGAAATCCTTGACAACTTCTGAAAATCCTCTTTGCTTTCATCGAGCAATGTTGTGTCATCTGCATATCACAGGTTGTTAGTGAATCTTCCTCCAATCCTGATGCCACATTCTTCTTCATATAGTCCAGCTTCTAGGATTATTTGCTCAGCATACAGATTGAATAAGTATAGTGAAGGAATACAACCCTGACACACACCTTTCCTGACTTTTAACCACGTAGTATCCCCTTGTTCTGTTCGAACAACTGCCTCTTGGTCTGTGTACAGGCTCCTTATGAGCACAAATAAGTGTTCTGGAATTTCCGTTCTTTGCAATGTTATCAATAATTTGTTATGATCCGCACAGTCGAATGCCTTTGCATAGTCAATGAAACACAGGTAAACATCTTTCTGGAATTCTCTGCTTTCAGCCAAGGTCTACATGACATCAGCAATGATATCCCTCATTTCACATCCTCTTGGAATCCGACTTGAATTTCTGGCAGTTCCCAATTGACGTACTGCTGCAACTGCTTTTGAATGATCTTCAGCAAAATTTTACTCATGTGTAATATTAATGATATTGTTTGATAATTTCTGCATTCTGTTGGATCACCTTTCTTTGGAAGGGGCACAAATATGGATCTCTTCCAGTCGGTTGGCCATGTAGCTGTCTTCCAAATTTCTTGGCATAGGCCGGTGAGCACCTCCAGTGCTGCATCCGTTTGTTGAAACATCTCAAATGATGTGGTGGGGGACAGGTGAAATTGTGCACTGCAGATTGGTGGGAAGGCACAATTGGGCCTGTGCGTACCTTGCTTATTAGGTAATCAGCCCTGCCTGCGGACATGGACTGTTTTAACTCTGTGGACTCTAACAGTGAGGCTTATTGAAGATCTGGTCTGGGATCTGTATAACTTCTGAGACCCGGGAGGAATTGCAAGAAGTGGCAGCCCAGATTGAAGCTCTGCTCCACTCAGAACTCCCCTAGCTGAAACTGAGCAGAAGGAGAGGTTGACAAGATGAATTTGGACTTGATGCAGACGTATTAGCTGGAACTCTAGCAGTTCTCTGGTAACCTTGACAATGGAAGCCACACACTAAGAATGGATTAGAGCAGAAAGAGAGAAAGAGTCTTGGTGGGTTCCTGGTAACTTCATGAACCTTCCCTACCAGGCCTAGACTCCCCTGCTTTAGCTTTTTTTTTTTTTAAGAGGGAATGAACCACCTATTTTTATTTACTTTATTTTATTTTTAATTTAATTTTATTAAGCCCCTGTAACTGGCTCTCTGTAATCAAACAAAAGCCCTAGTATAATACAATTGATGAACTACTTTAAGGATTTTTAAGTCCAAGTCCCCTTGTTCCTATTTTCCGTTTTGATTTGGACTTTTTTGGAAGAGCAGGGTTTGTTGCTTTTTTAATCCCAAACTGTGTTCAGCATGTTACAAATGTATTCATTTTCTCATGCATTCACTTTATTTTTCACTCATTCCTTCAGCAAACATTTATTCACTGAGCCCCTGCGACCTGCTAAGCACTGTGCTAGGCTCTGGGGATGTTAGACAAACACAACAGAGTCCCTTCCTCTATAAAGTGCAGATTTAATAGGAGAGACCAAGCAAGGAGATAGACACTACAGTGCAAAGTGTCCAACACAATGATAAATGTCTGAACAAAGAAGCTGCAGTATCCCGGAGGAGATGAGCTACTTCTCTGGTATCTGGAGGCAAATGTGCAAATAGCAACATACTCTGCAAAGATCCAGAAAGGAAACAACCAGGTCCTCACTCAGCTTGAGAGGCCTTTGAGTCATCAGCTGGGTATTACAGCTGCTCCTTCTGTTTGGAAAAGAAGTCCAGGAGCAATCACATCTGTGCACACAAAGAATGAATAAACAGAAGACTGGAGGTGAGAGTGTGATGTGATGTCACCAGCCACACATGCAATCCTTTCTCTTATTCTCAGCTTACATTCCTCTAAAGAAACAGCCGACAGAAGTAGTTCGTGAAAAGTTTTTGTTGTCTCCTCTTTCTTTGTCTCGTTTTTCCATCTCATTGTGGTTTGATCTTTCTGTTTTCTCCCACAAAGCTGCCCTTGTGAAATGTACCCCACAAGTTTGAATCTTACCTTCCGGTCACATTTAATGTTTTGGAAACCAGAGTGAGTTTTTATCTAATTGACAGTACAGTTATGCCCTGAGATAAAAGAAGTTGTTTCTGACTTACTTTAAGGAAGCTGTTACAAAGTTTTCTCTTTAAGTTCTTTGTTACAAGAACAAGTTGTGGATGGTGAAACTTGGGGTATAGACTCTTGGAATAGACTTATCCAGGCAGGAAAGGAGAGGAAGAAGGGTGGAGAAAAGGTCAAGGGAATGAGCCATGCTGTTTTTCCAATGGTATTCTCTCCAAGTAGGTCCAGTCACCCACCAGTAGAAGGGCAGGAGATGGCTGGCTGGTGTTGGCAGCGAATATACCATTCTTTTTGCCAGTTACTGCCTTGATTAATATCCCCCAAGGAGTGACCACGCACAGAGCTCAAGCAGTTCTTTATTCAAAGTTTTCAGTAATGAAATCATAATTCCCAAAGTGAAGAGGGACAGAAATTAAAATCATACATTTCATATCTACATACATTTCTTTACACGATTAAAGAGATGAAGAACACAGGGTGTCACACTCATTCTTCAGAATGTCCCCACATGGACATTCCCTAGACCAGCCAAGTGCTGACCCTTCCCATTAAACTCATATTTTCCTGTCCCTTACGCTAAATACTCTGCCCTTTTAACTCTTTCTCTCCTATGGAAATCTCCGGCCTCCTCCTTTCTCAGTATGTCCTCTCTTATAAAACCAGTTGCCAAAGAGTCTGTTCTGACTCATGATGACCCCATGGGTGTCAGAGTAGAACTGTGCTCTCTAGGGTTTTCAATGGCTGATTTTTCTAAAGTAGATTGCCAGGCCTTTCTTCTAAGACAACTCTGGGTAGATTCAAACCCCCAAAGTTTCAGTTAGCAGCTGAGCTCATTAACCATTTGCACCACCAAGGACTCCTATTTATACCACCTAAGCACTCCTCTCTTCTCATAGCAATTGGAAAATCCCCAGCTGCTTCTATTTTGTACACTTCCACAGCCTCTGAAAAGACTATGAATCACAGTTACCTCTCCTCTCCTGTTTATGTTACTGAGGTTAGGAGAGGATGAAATTTCAAGTCCTGAGAGTAGGCTCAAAGAGGTTAAAGGAGATGAGGAAATCCCTCATTTCAAACTAAAGTGTTTTTTTTGTTTGTCTGGTTTCTTTGACTGTATGCAAGCATTTAGAAATATAAATCAAACTCATCTCACATTGTGTAAGTTTATCTCCTCCCAAAAGTTCTCACCATGTCTATATCCCTGAGTTATATCCCTATCAGAACTTTGACTTATTACTTTAAAGAAAGATTTTGTCCATTCTCACATTTGTATTACATTGATTACATGACAAAGCTTTCTTCCATTAATGTGATTCTAGGAGACAACTGGAGCCCTGGTGGCACAGTGGTTAAGAGCTCAGCTGCTAAACAAGAGGTCAGCAGTTTGAATCCACCAGCCACTCCTTGGAAATGCTATGGGGCAGTTCTTTCTGTTCCATATGGTTGCTATGAGTCGGAATCGACTCGACGGCAGCAGGTTTGGTTTAGGAGACAGCTAGGAGCCCTGGTGGCACAGTGGCTAAGTACTTGGCTGCTAACCGAAAGGTTGGTGGTTTGAACCCACCAGCCGCTACGTGGGAGAAAGATGTGGCAGTCTGCTTCTGTAAAGATTTCAGCCTTGGAAACCCTATACGGCAGTGCTACTTTGTCCTGTAGGGTTGCTATGAGTTGGAATCAACTCGATGGCCATTGATTTTCTTTTTTAAAGAGACAACTATGTATTCCATGGATTTTCCCACCTAAGGGAAGGAGACAGGTGTTAGCACTCCACGAGTTTTGAAGACTAGGGAATCGGCAAACGTTGAGTGAACATTTATATTAAACTAGTGTTATGGATTGAATTGTGTACCACAAAAATGTATGTCACTTTGGCTAGGCCATGATTCCCAGTATTGTGTGGTTGTCCTCCATTTTGTGATTTGATATATGTTTCCTATGTGTTGTAAATCCTAACCTCTGTGATGTTGATGAGGCAGGATTAGAGGCAGTTACGTAAATGAGGCAGGACACAATCTACAGTATTAGGTTGGGTCTTGAGTCAATCTCTGTTGAGCTATAAAAGACAGAATTAAGCAGAGAGGAGAGAGACCTCATTGCCACCAAGAAAGAAGAGTCAGGAGCAGAGTGCATCCTTTGGACCGAGGGTCCCTGTGCTGAGAAGTTCATAGACCAGGGGAAGATTAGTGACAACGACCTTCCTCCAGAGCCAACAGAAAGAGAAAGCCTTCCCCTGGAGCTAGCACCCTGAATTTGAACTTCTAGCCTCCTAAACTGTGAAAGAATAAATTTCTGTTTGTTAAAGTCATCCACTTGTGTTTCTGTTATAGCAGCACTAGATAACTAAGACAACTATGTTGGGAAATACTTTCCTTTGAGTCCACCTGTATGTTTTCTGTGTCTTAGACTTCCCAGATTTCAAGAGAACTTAGTAGCAACCCTAGGCTTCAGCCAAAAGCACCAAGCAGAGATGAATTTACGTAAGGCAACCTGACTAATGATTAGGTGGTAGTGGGAAGCAGAAGCAGAAAAGACGAAGTGAGACAGATGAGCAGGAGTTTGGAAGTTAAGAGTCAAGGAGAAGAGACAGACTATGAGAAGTTGCCAGTAGTGGGTATGACTGAGAAAATTTAAAGAACAGGAATTTCTAATCTATAGTTTTAATTTGTTTTTCATGAGGTACTTCAACATACCTCACCTACATATTCCCCATCTTCAGCTAATATCCTTGAATTTTCAATGAAGAGCTACCCTAACCTTAATTCTGCCTTGTGTGAGTACTGTTCTGAGAAATTCAATGTGCAGTTGATATGAGTCAAAGAAAAGAGAACAGCTGTAGGAAGTGAGAAGCAAGCAATAAAGAGAATTCAGTGGAAACATTAAATGAGAGCAAGAGTTGAATGGAAAAAATGTAAACACCTCAAGACTCAATTGGGATAATAGGGTAAAACCTGGGTCTCTAGCATCTGGGATATTGATATTCCAACTAATTTAACTTAACGGTAAAGGGCTATGTAAACCCAGCAGGCTGGGGAATGTGGGAATATCCAGACAATTGACATTAGTGATACTTACACATAAAACCCAGTAAAAAGACTACTGCTTCTGGTTAGCTTGTAGAAAGTTGCAAGAGACCGTCATGCCCACGCTAAATAATAAAAACAAGCCATATAAGCTACATGTCACAGTTTTGTTTTGTTTTTCATAACCCATGAATGAACTGAAGAGACAAAGGAACCTAAATACACTAAATTCCAAAAAGTTGCAAGCCTTCCTCAGAGAAAAGAAACCACAGCTGCCTGTATTCCTGGTGGAACAATGGAAGGGGGAGGAATTGGCAATAGCTGGAGAAAACAGCTGTACTTTCTTTGAACTTTTAATGGTTATACATGGGCTAGGATTATGGATTAGAATCTCACGGAGCTCCAATAACAGAATGAGTCTGAACTCACTTGCCACAGCTTTCCCAAGGACCTTCTCTGAATGCATGGATAGCAACCAAAGGCTCAGAGCAGGGTAGAATACATGAGAGAAATCCCTCTGTGGCACACCAAACCTTCATGGAGTGCAAGAAAGGCTAGGGACAGGAGCCTAGGCCTTCACCAAGTGCCCTGCAGATACCCAACGAAGACTGAGAACAGGGCAGCAGGGGAGAGATTATTCTGGGTATATAAAACCATGGGCAGGACTGGAAATTAAACACAGCTCTCCAGTGACCTAAATAGTTGGTAACCAGGCTATAAAGCAGAGGGAGGTTCCCCACAGTTGAGAAAGCTGGTGGCTGAGCTGTAAAGCATAAAAAATATCACCAGAGTTTTTCTGGTACTAAGATCTGAAGCCCTTCTGAAGAGAAGATTCTGATCTCACCCTCAAAATATTTGAAGTTAGGGTGAACTGGATCTAATGAAAATTACAGCAATCTCCAGACCCAGCTCAACTACAGATTAGATTAAGTCACCTGACAAACTGAAAGAGAAATGGTGATCCTTTTCTAAAGGCATGTATTGCTTACTTCAGTCCTACTATGTTTTACATACAATGTTGAGCATACAAACAAAAATTGTGAGACACATGTTGATTTAAGAAATAACCCATAATCCAGAGAATAATAATCAATAGAAGCATATTCACAGATGGTTCAGCTATCATTATTAATAGACAATGACATTAAAATAACTATGACAAATTGTTAAAAGAATTAGTGGAAAAGATGGACAAAATTCATGACTCGATGGGGAATATCAGCAGAGAAGTGAAGCTATAAAAAAAGAACCAGATGGAAATACTAGAAATAAAAATTACAGTATTAGAAATAAAGAATTCTTTCGATGGGCTTAAAAGCAGACTAGATGCAATAGAAAAAAATAAGGAATAAACTTTAAATAGTTCCATGGAAATTATCTAAATTGAAATACAAAGAGGAAAAAAAAGAACAGAAAGTAGAAAAGATTACCAATATCTGTGGCACAATATCAAATGGTCAAATATCAAGTATTTGAAGTTGCAGGAGAGGAGAGAGAGAGTGGAAAGATCAGCGAGAGAAGAAATATTTGAAAATATAATGCCTGTGATTTTTCCAGGAATTGTGCTGGCACAGTGGTTAAGCACTTGACTGCTAACTGAAAGGTAGGCGGTTAGAACCCACCAGCTGCTTCTTGGGAACACTATGGAGCAGCTCTACTCTGTCCTATAGGGTCACTACGAGTCAGAATCAACTCAACAGGTTTTAGAAACAAAATATATGACACAAGATCACAAAGATTGAAGGAGTATAAATGAAATTATATCATTATAAGTTTCCACATTGTTCATGAAGTGGTACAATATTATTTGAAGATACTCTATGATGCCTTCAAGAGCAACCACCAAAAAATAAATAAATAAAAATCGTAAAGTCAATAAGATTAATAAGAGACAACAAGAGAAGATAAAACAGAATACTAAAAAATTCTTGTTTAACCCAAAAGAAGACAGAAATGAGGAACAGAGAACAGAAAAGTAGATGCAACAAACAGAATATAATCATATTAATTACTGGATTAAATATAAATGGACTAAACATTCCATGTAAAAGGTAAATATTGTAAAACCGGATACAAAAGAAAAATCCAAATATATGCTACTTACAAGAAACGCACTTTAAATATAAAGAAACATGTAGAGTGAAAGTAAAAGGGTAAGAAAAGATATACCATGCAAACACTAAGGATAAAAAAGCTGATATGAATCTATAAATTAAGACAAAGTACATTTCAAGACCAAAATATATATATATAAAATAAAAATAAAAAGAGACATTTAATAATGCTAAAGGAGTGAATTCATTCAAACAGATAATCCTAAATATTATGTGTTGTTGTTGTGTGCTGTCTAGTCGATTCTGATTTATAGCGACCCCATGTGACAGACTAGAACTGGCCCATAGGGTTATCTAGGCTGTAATCTTTATGGAGAATTGGTTGAAGTTCAACCATTCCAAGAGGTAGCATATGATCAAGAACCCACGGTACTAAAGTAAGAGGTCTAAGCCGCACTGAAGGCATTGGTGAAAAACAAGCCTCCAGGAATTGACAAAATACCAACTGAGATGTTTCAACAAATGGATACAGTGCCGGATGCAATCACTTGTCTGTGCCAAGAAATTTGGAAGACAGTTACCTGGCCAATCAACTAGAAGAGATCCATATTTGTGCCTGTTCCAAAAAGTGATCCAACAGGATACGGAAATTATAGAACAATATCATTCATATCACACACAAGTAAAATTTTGCTGAAGATCATTCAAAAGCCATTGCAGCAGTATATTGACAGGGAGCTGCCAGAAATTTAAGCAAGATTCAGAAGAGGACACGGAACCAGGGATATCATTGCTGATACCAGATGGATCCTGGCTGAAAGCAGAGAATACCAAAAAGATGTTTACCTGTGTTTTATTGACTATGCAAAGGCATTTGACTGTGTGGAGCATAACAAATTATGGATAACATTGCAAAGAATGGGAACTCCAGAACACTTAATTGTGCTCATGAGGAATCTGTACATAGACCAAGAGGCAGTCATTTGAAAGGAACAAGGGGATGCTATGTGGTTCAAAGTCAAGAAAGGTGTGTGTTAGGGTTGTATCCTTTCACCATACTTATTCAATCTGTACGCTGAGCAAATAATCCAAGGAGCTGGACTCTATGAAAAAGAACACAGCATCAGGATTGGAGGAAGACTCATTAACAACCTGCATTATGCAGATGACACAACCTTGCTTACTGAAAGTGAAGAGGACTTGAAGCACTTACTGATGAAGATCAAAGACCACAGACTTCAGTGTGGATTACATCTCAACATAAAGAAAACAACAAATCTCACAACTGGACCAATAAGCAACATCATGATAAATGGAGAAAATATTGAAGTTGCCAAGGATTTCATTTTACTTGGATCCACAATCAATATCCATGGAAGCAGCAGTAAAGAAATCAAACAATGCATTGCATTGGGCAAATCTGCTGCAAAAGACCTTTTGAAAGTATTAAAAAGCAAAAATGTCACTTTAAGGACTAAGGCATGCCTGCCCCGAGCCATGGTGTTTTCAATCACTTCATATGCGTGTGAAAGCTGGACAATGATTAAGGAAGACTGAAGAATTGATACCTTTGAATTACGGTGTTGGGAAGAATATTGAATATACCATGGACTGCCAGATGAATGAACAAATCTGTTTTGGAAGAAGTACAGCCAGGATGCTCCTTAGAAGCAAGGACAGCAAGACTTCATCTCACGTACTTTGGACATGTTATCAGGAGGGACCAGTCCCTGAAGAAGGACATCATGCTTGGTAAAGTAGAGGATGAGCAAAAAAGAGGAAGACCTCAATAAGATGGATTGACACAGTGGCTGCAACAATGCGCTCAAGCATAACAACAATTGGCATGATGACACAGGGCCTGGCAGTGTTTCATTCCGTTGTATATTGGGTCGCTATGAGTTGGAGCCAACTCAACGGCACCTAACAACCACAACAACAATCTTTATGGAGGCAGATCGCCAAGCCTTTTCTTCTGTGGAGCTGCTGGTGAGTTCAAACCACCAACCTTTCTGTTAACAGCCAAGTGCTTAACCATTGTACCACCAAGGCTCCTAAATACATTAAGCAATATTTGACAGAACTTAGAGAAAAAACAGACAAATCCATAATCATGGTTGAAGATTTTAACACTTAGTAGAGATAAAAGACAAGAGTAGGGTAAAGTGCGATCTTCCTTATGGAAAACAAGGGTTCAGTGATATTCTCCATGGGGTTATCATTTGTTCCCAAAGGGTACCTCATTTATTAATCCACTCACAATGGGTGACAATTCTTTCTTCCATTCTGGTGAGAGTTACCCATTCTGTTTTCCCTTCTTATAGCTCTCCTTGTTTTCCAGAGATCATCCAAATAAAACATCCAGGCTTACTCAGTGCTACAGTGAAAAGTTAGGTCCCTCTTGTGGTGTTCCAGTGAATGTCTCCATCATCGTGCTGATCTTACAAGTAGAGGAACCTCTCAGCAAGTTACGAAGAAAAGAGACATTTTACTCTCTTCTCCCTTCTGCCATCCCACTACCATGATGCACCCTACCACAACTGTCATAGCTGGCTCCTTCTTATCATTTAGATCATAACTTAAATGAGATTATCTTCAGAGAGGACATCCCTAAGCACTCTATCTAAAATATATGCCTCCTCTCCTCATCAGCATTCTTTTTTCTCAGCAACTTTTCTCTCAACAATAAAAATACTTTGTAATTATTGAATCAGTTGCTCACTTGATTTTTTTTTTTTTTTAATCTCTCTTACCTACCTAGTAAAGTACCTAAGGTCTGGGACCGTATCTGTCTAGTTCATTCCACCCAATTATAGGAATGGCAGGCCAAGGCTCAGGGAGACTACAAAATTTGCCCCAAGTCACACACCAAGAAAGTGACAAAATCAGGATTTAGACACTGGTTGATCTAACAGTGCTCCTGCCTCACCATCCACCCTGCCTCATGACCCCCTGCATGCCTATATGGATATTAAATTGTTCAAAATTTAACAATGTTAAAAGAAATAGAAATATCTGTAATCATGGTTGGATATTTTAATACTCAGTAGAGAAAAAAAGAAGAAAGTACAGTAAGGGGGTCTTCACTGTGTACTACTCAGTGAATTTTAAATAATTGAGTTAAAATACTAACCATAACTAAGTGAAAGATTCCTATGCCTTAAAAGTAATTCACTAGGAATAATATTCAGTCAAAAAAAGAAATGAGGTTCTAATATGTGCTACAACCTGGGTGAACCTTGAAAACATTATGCTAAAACAATAAGTCAGACACAAAGGACAAATACTGTATGATCCTGCTTATATGAAATATTTAGAATAGGCATATTCATAGAGACAGTAGATTAGAGATTATCAGGAAGTGGCCAGAGAGGGGAATGGAGAGTTATTCCTTAATGGGTACAGAGTTTCTGTCTGAGGTAATGAAAAAGTTTTGGAAATAGATAGTGGTGGTGATTACAAAACATTATGAATGTAACTAATGTCACTAAATTGTATGCTTAAAATGGTCGAAATGGGAAATTTTATGTTTTATATATTTTATCACAATAAATTTTTAAAGTAATTCCGTAGAGTTGTTGTTGTTAGGTGCCATCGAGTTGGCTCCAATTCATAGCGACCCTATGTTCAATAGAACGAAACACTGCCCGGTCCTGCGCCATCCTCACAATCACTGCTATGTTTGAGCCCATTGTTGCAGCCACTATGTCAATCCATCTCGTCGAAGGTCTTTCTCTTTTTCACTGACCCTCTGCTTTATCAAGCATTATGTCCTTCTCCAGGGACTGGGCCCTCCTGATAACATATCCAAAGTATATGAGACAAAGTCTGGTCATCCTCACTTCTAAGGAGCATTGTGGCTGTACTTCTTCCAAGACAGATTTGTCCATTCTTCTGGCAGTCTATGGTATAGTCAATATTCTTTGCCAACACCACAATTCAAAGAGATCAATTCTTCTTTGGTCTTTCTTATTCATTTGTCAGCTTTTGCATGCATGAGGCAATTGAAAATATCATGACTTGGTTCAGATGCACCTTGGTCCTCAAAGTGACATTTTTGCTTTTTAATGCTTTAAAGAGGTCTTTTGCAGTAGATTCACCCAATGCAATGCGTTGTTTGATTTCTTGACTGCTGCTTCCATGGGCATTGATTGTGGATCCAAGTAAAATGAAATCCTTGACAACTTCAATATTTTTTCCATTTATCATGATGTTGCTTATTGGTCCACTTGTGAGGGTTGTTGTTTTCATTACATGAAGGCATAATCTGTACTGAAGGCTGTGGTCTTTGATCTTCATCAATAAGTGCTTCAAGTTCTCTTCACTTTCAGTAAGCAAGGTTGTGTCATCTGCATATCACAGGTTGTTAAAATGAATCGTCCTCCAATCCTGATGCACGTTCTTTCTCATATAGTCCAGTTTCATGGATTATTTGCTCAGCATACAGACTGAGTAAGTATGGTAAAAGGATACAACCCTAATGCACACCTTTCCTGATTTTAAACCATGCAGTATCCTCTTGCTCTGTTTGAACAACTGCCTTTTGGTCTATGCTAAGGTTCCGCATGGGCACAATTAATTGTTCTGGAGTTCTCATTCTTCGCATAATTTGGTATGATCCACGCAGTCTAATGTCTATGCATAGTCAATACAGTTATTAAAATGAATCAATTTCCCATCCACCATTGTAATAGTTAGGGTAATACAAGCTACAGTAAAAAATAAATCCCAGTGACTTAGCACAAGAGAAGTTTGTTTCTCATTCTTGTGAAGTCCAAAATGGTGTTCCTAATTGCAAGAGACAATGCAGAGACCCATCTGCATCAAGCCAGGGGAGGGGAAAGGACCTGAAGGATCACACGTGGAAAGTCTTTTATGGGTAGATCTGGACGTGGTACATATCAGTGGCTCTCAAACTGTAGCAAGGATCAGAATCATCTAGAGAGCAGGCATGCAGATTCCTGGACTCCATTCCCAGAGATTCTGACTCAGTAAATCTGAGGTAGAGCTCAAGAATCTGCGTTTTCAACAAGCTCCCAGGTGATACTGATGTTGCAAGTCTTTGGACCTCACTTTGAGTCACACTAGTATGTATCACTTCAGCTAACATTTTATTGTCTATACCAGTTGCCATCAAGTTGACTCTGACTCATGGAGACCCCACGTGTGTCAGAGTAGAACTATACTCCGTAGGGTTTTCAATGGCTGATGTCTCAGAAGTAGATTGCTAGGACTTCTTCCAAGGCAACTCTGCGTGGACCAGAATCTCCAAGCTTTTGGTTAGCAGCCAAGAACTTTAACAGTTTGCATCACCCAGGACTCCTTTATTGTCCAGAACTCAATAATACGGCCACACTTAACTGCAAGAGAGTCTGGTAAAGGTTGTCCAGCCAGATGCTAAGAAAGAAGAGGAAATGGGTTTGATGAGCAGCTGGACAGTCTCTTATATACAGTTTTTTAAAAATTACTAACTTCTTATCCAGGCATCCAAGGAACCAGGAAATCAGAGAGAAATATTTACACATTAAGATTACAACCCCTTCTCCTAGTCAATCCCCTATCCTGGATAAGATTTCTCACTTAAGCATTCACAGTCAATTAAGAAGAGATCAATAGCTATATTTTGAAACTGTGTTATTATATCCTAACAAACAGCCTAAGAATGAGAAAGGGAAATAAAAGACCAAGAAAACACTCACATATAATATTAGCCAAGGAGACCACATTTGTGTACCAGGATCTAAGTAAACGCACTCTTGCAGATGGAAATGCTAATGGGTCCTTAACTCTTGATAAAATATTACTAGTGCTGTAAGTATACTGTCTTATCTCCAGGAGACCACGCTTAATGGATATAACTCCCTTACGTTTAAGATTTTACTTATATTTTTCAGTATGCCCCTGAGAGTCCTTACTCTGTTCCCTTTTAGCCATTGGTCATGGGATAACAATGTTCTGTGATATAAGTAATTGCTCAAACAGCCATTGCCCTCCAGGGTTTCTTTCTTCCATAGAAAGATTGTGTCTCCAGGACTAGAGGGACTTGGAGAGGTCGTTTAGTCTCTTCCGGCCTTCAGACTGGAATGTACTTAGAAGCTGTCCCAAAGAGACAGAAATCTGAACTTCCCTCAGTAACCCTTTCCAATTTTCATCCACTCTCCTTAGCAAGGAACTCTTCCTTCGTTTAATCTAAGTAACTCTCATTCCAGTTAATTGACTTTCCTCTCTGTTATGGATTGAATTGTGTCCCCCCAAAAAAGTGCTATAAATCCTAAACTCTATGCCTGTGATTATAATCCCATTTGGGAATAGATTCTCTTTGTTATGCTAATGAGACAAGATTAGTGTAGGGTGTATCTTGAGTCCATGTCTTTTGAGATAGGGTAAGGGAGATGCCAAGCCACATGAAGATTATCCAGGACAAGAAGCTCAGAAAAGACAAGGATCTTCCTCCAGAGCCAACAGAGAGAGAAAGTCTTTCCCTGGAGCTGGCACTCTGAATTTGGACTTCTAGCCTCCTTAACTGTGAGAAAATAAATTTCTGTTTGTTAAAGCCACCCACTTGTGGTATTTCTGTTACAGCAGCACTAGATAACAAAGGCTATGAGTAGGAATCCAATCGAGGGGAATAGGTTAAGTTGTGTTTTTTTTTTTTTTTTTGGTTTAGATAACTAAGATATTCTCATTTTATCCTCAGGGGAACAAGAGCGATTTGGCCACCAGGATTCTAAGTTCAAGAGCCTTTCAAAGATTTAGAGATCTAATGCATAAATTAACTTTATTGAGTACCAGGTTATATGGCTAGCCCTGTGCTAAGCACTGAAGGTATAAAGATGGACAAGCCTCTTGACAGGGAAGTAGATAATAACTTGTTGGTAATAACTAAGTACAAATATTTTCAAATAATGTTTCTTGAAAAGAAATGTATTCCATAGTCCCTCTTTAACTATGAAACTCAGAATAGTATAGACACAAAGAGGTTCTCTTTCTAAGAATCAACCAAAATTTGACTATCAGGATCTGGAAAACATTCTCACAGCTCTCTGCAGGCTGGTTGAGTGAGACTGGCTTGACTAGGAAATTAGAAAATGTCTTAGTTATCTAGTGCTGCTATAACAGAAATACCACAACTGGATGGCTTTAACAAACAGAAGTTTATTCTCTCACAGTCTAATAGGCTGGAAGTCTAAATTCAGGGCACCAGCTCCAGGGGAAGGCATTCTCTCTCTGTCAGCTCTGTAGGAAGGTCCTTGTCATCAGTCTTCCCTTAGTCTAGGAACTTCTGTGTGCAAGGATCCTGGGTCCAAAGGACACACTCTGCTCCTGGCACTACTTTCTTGATGATATGAGGTCCTCCTGTTTCTCTGTTCACTTCTCTCTTTTATATCTCGAAAGAGATTGCCTTAAGACACAACCTAATCTTGTAGATTGAGTCCTGCCTCAATAACATAACTGCCTCTAATCCTGCCTCATTAACATCATAGAGGCAGGATTTACAACACACAGGAAAATCACATCAGATGACAAAATGGTGGACAATCACACAACACTGGGAATCATGGCCTAGCCAAGGTGACACACATTTTGGGGATAGACAATTCAATCCATAACAGAAAGTGATCCTCAGCATTCTCTCAACCTCAATCCCATTGACAATGATTCACTGAGCATCACCTCAGGTTGAGCAATGAGCTAGGTGCTATAACTGACACAAATGAGGACAAGACATGGATTCTGCCCTTCTGGAAACTAAGACAGAAGCAGTCTATTTCAGGGGTAGTTATTACTTTTCTCTTGCATGTCAAATCTTTTGGTTGATGGTAGCTATGCTGTGTTGCATTGAAGATTATGGTCTAAGGTCGGTGGGAAAGTACTAGGACTAATTAGCAATGTTTGCCAGGGACGTGGAATACAGGGGTGGCAGCATGATTTCCAGGTGTTTTCTACTTTTCTTCTAGTATTTCAGACTGGGCCTCTATCTATAGAGGGAAAGCCTCCTTCTCCTGCCAACCACTTTCTATTAGTGAAGTCTCCTTCAGGTCCTGCAGACAGAGAAAAGTTTACAAGAATAGGTCACTGAGGCCTCACGGCTTGCTGGTTGCCCCTTACACTCCTATTATCACTACCAGGAGGAAAGCAAGAATTTCCCTTACTTTTCTTTCTTTTGCTAAAAAGAACACTTGAATCATACAGACTTCTCATCTTCCGCCGTATATGTTTGGTGTGATAATTTCTGAAACTAAAAGCACATACAAGGTCAGGTTGCAGAAGCAAACATTCCCAATAGCCAAGACAGGATTTTTTTTTTTCCTTGAAGTTTTCTCACTGTGAATCTAACTACTCCCACTAAAGGGACCTCTCTGGCTTTCCGTTAAAATTGTGACCTGAGACAGCCTTACATTTTCTTTCTTTGTTTTTTTTGTTTTTTTTTAATTGTGCTTTTAGGTGAAAGTTTACAACTCATGTTAATTTCTCATACAAAAATTTATACACATATTGTTATGTGACACTAGTTGCAATCTCTACAATGTGACAGCACACTCCCCCTTTCCACCCCTGGTTTCCCATGTCCATCCAACCAGCTCCTTCTCATCCTGCCTCTGGACAAGAGCCGCCCATTGGTTTCACATATCCGCTTGAACTAAGAAGCACACTCTTCACGAGTATTATTTTATGTTTTATAGTCCAGTCTAATCTTTGTATGAAGAGTGGACTTCAGGAATGGTTTTTGTTCTGGGTTAACAGAGCAACCGGGGCCATGGCTTCGAAGGTCTCTCCAGTCTCAGTCAGACCATTAAGTCTGGTCTTTTTACTAGAATTTGAGTTCTGCTCCATACTTTTCTCCTGCTCCATCAGGGACTCTTGGTTGTATTCCCTGTCAGGGCGGTCATTGATGGTAGCTGGGCACCATCTAGCTCTTCTGGTCTCAGGTTGATGGAGTCTCTCGTTTATGTGGCCCTTTTGTCTCTTGGGCTAATATTCTCCTCGTGTCTTTGATATTCTTCATTCTCCTTTGCTCCAAGTGAGTTGGGACCAATTGATGTATCTTCGATGGCCATTCGCAAGCTTGTAAGACCCCAGAAACCACTCACCAAAGTGGGATGCAGAATATTTTCTTAATAAGCTTTGTTATGCCAATTGACCTAGATGCCCCCCCAAAACCATGGTCCCTAGACCCAAGCCCCAGCTATTCTGTCCTTCAAAGTGTTTGGTTGTGTTCAGGAAACTTCTTAGCTTTTGCTTTAGTCTAGTTGTGCTGACTTCCCCTGTATTGTGTGTTGTCCTTCCCTTCACCTAAGATGATTCTTGTCTACTATCTAGTTAGTGAATTCTCCTCTCCCTCCCTCCTCACCCTTGTAACCGTCAAAGAATGTTTTCTTCTGTGTTTAAAACTTTTCTTGAGTTCTTATAATAATGGTCTCATATATTTGTCCTTTTGTGACACTTTTATAAAGAACTTTATTAAAATGTAAGTGAGAAAAAGAAATAATTACAGAAATGCAAATTATGTAAAAATAGTTGGGTTTCCAAAGCACAAGTCTGTGATCCTAAACATACCAGTAGATCACAACTAAGCGGAATGAGACCCAAAGTGTCTCAGCCCCAGTAAACTGCCTTCCCATGTGGGCTGGCAAAAAGTAACGGGGACCTTCGCCTGCCTCCCTTCCTCTCTCAGAAAGTGACTTCCAGGTGCTTTCTTGTTGTCCTGACACCTGGTAGCTAATCCATGGACAAATTCCAACTCTCTTTCCCTAATTCCTATCACCCATCTAATATCCTCATTCTCAGTTTTATCATGAATCAACAAATATTCATCACAGTAGTGACTGGCACTCACTGAGACCAATGAAGAATATTGCTCCTGCCTTTACTTGCTTTCAGTATGTTCTGTAGACAAATTTTATTGAGTAATCCTTTGTCTCTCCATTTTATGTTCTTGTTGTTAGTTGCCATTGAGTCACCTCTGACTCATGGCAACCCCATGTACAATGGAATAAAACTCTGCCTGGTCCAGTACCATCTTCACAATCATTGGTATGCTCAGGTCTATTGTTGTGGCTACTGTGTATTTTGTGTGCCTTTCATTCTAGGGGGAGGGGCTCATCTTCCAGCACTGTATCGGACTGTATTCTGTTGTGATCCATAGAGTTTTCATTCGCTAAATTTGAAAGTGCCTTTCTTCCTAGTCTGCCTTAGTCTGGAAGCCCCCCCCTCCCCCCCCACTAAATCCTATCCACCATGGGTGACCCTGCTGGTATTTGAAATACCAGTGGCATAACTTTCAGCATCATAACAACATGCAAGCCACACATGAGTCATGGCCCCACATTTTACACATGGAGAAACTGTCTTACAAAAGTCCACCTACAGGAATTTTAGCATACTCAAACTCATTAACCAGGGCTTGGCAAGTGAGACTCTGGTCCCAACTTGAGGAGTCTGAGGCTGGTCCAGGCTCAGTAGGAAAGAGTACAATAATCAATTAGCAATGTCTGCCACGGATGCAGGACATCCATTGGCATTATGCACATGACATATTTGACAACCTCAACTTCATTTGCATAACAACCATAGAACTAATCCAGAGTTGGCAAGTAAGAAAAGGGCCTTTTTTTTCCTGATGGGCTGCACCAAGAAGCATTTATGTATTCCATAAGAGAAAGCAGTTACAGCAGCCAGAGAGGAGTATAAAATCATGCTTCCAGACTGGCGATTAATCCACTTTTCTAATTAGCTCTAGGGCTCTACCATCACTTCTACTCTACCTGCAGCTAAAAAGTAGGTCCTCGTTAAGAAAACTCTTACTCATTTACGTGGTACCTATATGTGTCTTCTGTTGCATGGACATGTTGAAAATGCTGTGATGACCACTTTCTTCAACATAATCAGGTCAAAATTGCTGATGTCAGGCAACTTCCTTGGCCATCTAATCCTCCAGCTTCTGAGTAAAATTGAGAAGAGTTATTGGGTTGAAAAATCAAACAGAGGTCATCACAAACTAACCTTTTCCTGACTGAAAAAGCTACGTGTTCAAGATCCAAAATGATCACAATTTTATAGGTTAAAAAAGGACAGATGATTTCACTGTACCAACAAATATCCAGGGTTTAAACAGCAAGCACACTTGTAATGAGAATAATCTATATCTAGGTTTCTATTTCTAACTTTGGCTCATACATGTATAAAGTAGGAGAAAACAATAGTCTAGGTATGCTTTTATGCCAGAAGTAACCATATCAAAAAGACTGTACAAAATAAGAAGAAAAATTAGCAGTAGAGAGAAAAAGGCAAAAAGTTATCCTACATATTGTGATAACTCTCAGGTAGCAGTAACTACAACCAAACCAAACCTGTTGGCCGTCAAGTGGATTCCAACTCATAGCAACCCTTTAGGACCAAGTAGAACTGCCCCATTAGGGTTTCCAAAGGGCTACTGGTGGATTCAAACTGGCGACCTTTTGGTTAGCAGGCTGCTCTCTTAACCACTGCGCCACCAGGCTCCATGGTAGCAATAGGAAATATGAAAATACAAAGAAAGCAGGGATAAATTCTCTAGTACTTGTAGCATATGTCAATACTTATTAACACCTTGTTATGATGCTCCTATGACTCTCAAGGTTTTTAGGATGTGGAATTGTTTTCCCATTAAATCCACATAGTATAAGATTGGCTAGGCACAAGGTGAAGGAGGAAGCAGGCATAAAGTAGAACTTTGCCTCATTGTTAAGTAGGCTAATTCTTGATATCATTAGTACTTGGGTCTCCAGTGAGGCATCATCAAGTATTTAGAAATAAGGAAAATAAAACTGAAATTAGGACTTTAATTATCAGAGAAGAGATAGGCAAAGTCAGCTCAAAGAAGTAGAAAACTAATGTAGCTAACTCCCTTAATTCAGATCCATTTTCAACAAGGAACTTTTTTTATATGATTTATTTTACTTCTGTTGTTGAGAACAGAAGAACATACACCAGTTCAACAATTTCTACGTGTACAGTTCAGTGACACTGATGACATTCCCTGAGTTGTACAACCATTCTCACCCTCCTTTTCTGAGTTGTTCCTCCCTCATTAACATAAACTCACTGCCCCCCTAGGTTTTCTATCTAATCTTTCGAATTATTGTTGTCAGTTTTATCAATTTGTTGTCAATTTGGCTGAAACAAGCAACTTTTTGATTGTGATTTTCTTTCCCATATGGTCTAAGAAAAAGATTGCACTGACTTAAGGACTCAAACATCTAGCCCTTAAATCATTACATTCAACATTTTTAAAAATGGCATTCAATTTCTGCACAGCAATTGCATGAACTTGTTGTATTTGGCAGAATAGGTTAGGTTATTCGTCAATGATACATAATCCCCAAATCTAAGTGTCTTTGCATACTACTTGCCCATCAAGGGTTGGTGGGGAAGAATGTTCCACATAGTTACTAAAGGGCTGAAGATCCATCATCTTGTAGCTATACCATGCGAAATAGACAGCCTCCTCAGTCACAACAGCAAAAGAAAGCATATAGAAATTTCACACCAACTCTTCTATGCCTTATCCCAGAACAGAAAGATACAACTTCCGTTCAGAACCCACCAGAAACAAACTAGTCACGCAGCCATATCTTACAACAAGGAGAATAGAAACCATATGGGAGGAAATGGAGTATTACATGAGCATTACTTTTACCGAAAGTCTTGGTTAACAGGAATTTGTATGGGTAAAAAAAGGTACTTCTCTTAGCAAACTAAAAAAGGGAAACTCCTGAGCTCATGAAGTCCCTGGATAGTGCTCAACTGCTAACTGAGAGGTTGGCCGTTCAAAGGCATCCAGAGGTAACTCAGAAGAAAGGACTGGTGATCTACTTCCAAAAATTAGCCATTGAAAACTCTGTGGAGCACAGTTTTACTCTGACGCACAGGGGGTCACCATAAGTTAGAATTAACCTAACAGCAACTGTTTTTAGGGGTTACTGAGCTCACAAGATTGAAAGTTAATCATTAGACCATGACAAACTCTTCTTAGGTTTCTTGGGGGCATATGAGGTGGTCTTCTCTGGGCTATATACCATCCTGTTATTTCATCACTTTATGCAAAGAAAACATTTTTCAATTATTTTTAATTTATACTGTACAAAAATATTGAAGTTCTCCAAGATCTAGCATTCTGTGACTTTGATTCCAGACTTACTACAGTTTCTGGCATCATGGTGCATATGTCCAACACCCCACCTCCAACTTCCAGCCAAATACTATAAAATTTTCATTTGCTGGGATTCTCAGGAAAAAGGGTATCCTGGAAAATGGAAACTCTTGTCAATTCCGAATCCAAGAACCAAGCAAGGAAATGTTGTTCAACAACACCTTATCACAAATTTTTTGTAAAATATCTATAGACCATCTTGACTTAACCCACAAAAACCAAACTCGTTGCCGTAGAGTCGATTCCAACTCATAGCAACCCTACAGGACAGAGTAGAATTGCCACATAGGGTTTCCATGGAGCAGTTGATGTATTCAAAACGGCTGACCTTTTGGTTAGCAGCCGAGCTCTTAAACACTGAGCCACCAGTGCTCCATCTTGACTTTTGAATCTGGTAACAGCTGAGGGCCATCATTTTTAAAAAGACACTGTAATCAGAGTAGGATTACCCCTCCCCAAGCAAGAAGAAAAGACTTCAGCTTGAGGGGCTCAAACCATGGAACTCTCCCCCATCTGTTCTCTCCTTCCAGAAATCATTTGGAATCACATTTGTCCTTTTCCATCTAGGTCTCAAGAGCCTGAATCCAATCCAAGTTTAGTTCCCACCCATTTTCAAGCAACAGTAACAAAATCTGTATGCCAATAATTACCATGGAGTATGATTTAGGGGGGAAAAAAGTAAACACTCTTCAAATTGCGATCTGCTGCAATTTCCAGCTGAGGTAAACAAGCTTCACAAACACAAACGTTTGCAGAAAATTCTTCCTGTGTTGGTAAAAACTGTTTTTAAATTGATGCAGGTGGTTCTGGTGAGACTCCAGCATAGCGTTCGGGTATTCCCTTAAGGGCTTGCTTCCTTCTTGCTACTTAATTGTTATTTGTGTCTACAAATTAATAGGTGCAGTTAACCTGGAGTTGGGATTTAACTGGTGAACAGGGAATTGGGAACTCAGAGACTGCTGCACAGAGAAAGGAAGCTAGATCCCTTCCAGAAGGCACTGTCGGTTCCCTGTAATGACACCTTAAGGTCAGAAATAAATGTCTTACCTTGCAAGGGAATTGGCCTGGAGGAAGAGCAAAGTGGAGCTCATTTAACTTACAGCAAACCATCCAAAAGTGGTTGAACATATTAGAAGAAGCATCATGTACTGTCATCGGCCTTGCCCTGTGCTGTTACTCGAACTTAACGCAGGGAATCTAGAGACTTCTACTAACTATTCTCATTCGACAGCAGTTTGTTAGTCATCTAGTGCTGCTATAACAGAAATACCACAAGCAGATGGCTTTAACAAAGAGAAGTTTATTTCCTCACAATAAAGTAGGCTAAAAGTCCAAATTCAGGGCATCAGCTCCAGAGGAAGCCTTTCTCTCTCTGTCGACCTTCTCATCAGTCTTCCCTCGGACTAGGAGCTTCTCCGCGCAGTGACCCTGGGTCCAAAAGACATACTCTGCTCCCGGCACTGCTTTCTTGGTGGTATGACGGTCCCCACTCTCTGCTTGCTTCCCTTTCCTTTTATCTATTGAGAGAGAAAAGGTGGTTCAGGCCACACCCTAGAGAAACTCCTTTACATTGGATCAGGGATGTGACCTTAGTAAGGGTGTTGTACAATCCCACCCTAATCTTCTTTAACATAAAATTACAATCACAAAATGGAGGACAACCACACAATACTTGGAATCATGGCCCAGCCAAATTGATACACACATTTTTGGGGGGATGTAATTCAATCCATGACAGCAATATTAGGCACCAGCACAAAGTCCCAAATGCTGTTGTACAATGCAGAGGAAACAAGATTCTGACCCCAAAACCAGCTAAACAGGTGAACTGATCTAGATGATTAAAAAGAAACATGAGGGCTGAGTGTACCAGTGGTAACTTTCTTCTGGTTAGTTTAGACATAAAAACAAGGCTGTTAATACTTGTTATGGATTGAATTGGGCTCCTCAAAAATACGTGTTGAAATCCTAGCTTCTATACCTGTAAATGGAGCCCTGATGGTGCAGTGGCTAAGAGTTCGGCTGCTAACCAAAAGATCAGCAGTCTGAATCCACCAATGCTCCTTGGAAACCCTGTGGGACAGTTCTACTCTGTCCTATAGGGTCATTATGAGTCGGAATCAATTTGACGGCAACAAGTTATGGTACAGGTGGGTTATACCTGTAAATATGATCCCGTTTTGAAATAGGGATTTTCTTTTGTTATGTTATGGGGTCATAACAGAGTAGAGTGGGTCCTAAATTCAATCACTTCTGAGTTAGAAAAAAGAACAGAATACACACAGGGAAATATAGATGCCAAGGAATGCTGAGGAACTCATTGGGGCTACCAACAAAGAAGAACATAAACCTAGAGCCATGATGCATTCAGACTTCTAGCCTCCTGAACTGTGAGAAAATAAATTTCTGTTCTTTAAAGCTACCCACTTTAGCTTTAAAGTACTGTTATGACAGCACGGCACTAGGTAACTAAGACAATACTAACGGTCTTGAACCATCCTGCATTAGCAGGTATTCTTAGTCTCTAGTGACTTAATGGAGATGAACATGATGCTTCTCAGTAGGTTCTGATGAGGATTTGTTAACTCCAAATGATGATTCAGATTAATCAACCAATAAATGATTAGTAACTCCCACTGAGATGGGCTATCCAGCATCCTTCACTCTTATATAGAAACAGCATCCCAGTTTTATTCAATGAACTACTTCCTTCACTTTCATGGTATTTAGATGATATTAACCCCACTCCTGGCCTGGCTAATGAGAACATCATATCCTTCAGTCACAGTGATGGGTTAGGGATGGATATGGAATCCAATTAAACCAGTAATTTTTGTTGGGTACCTGTGGCCACCAAGAAGGACAGACTTGAGCCACCATAGAAACAATCCCTGGGAAATGGAATTGAAAAGGTAGAGAAGGACCAGGATCTGACAATTATTTGTGACATCATTTTAGCTCCTGAATCCAGCCACATCTGGAAGTGATCATCTCCTAAAACTTTTAGTTAGTAAGTCAATAAATTCCTCTTTTTGTTTAAATATGTTTGGCTTGGGGCTATTCATTAATCCACATGGAAATACCAATGTATATAATTATATATCTAACACTCTGAAAGGCATTTTAAAATACAAGAAATTTCTATGCTAGTTAAAATAATACATATCATGGCAGCCAAGGTTATACCTTCATTGTTATAAATTATACAACCTGCCACTCTGATAAGTTTTTATGAAAATTGGGGAAAAAAGCCTATCAAGTTAGTATGGTTCCATGGAAAAATGGACTAGGGTAACCCAAGGTCCTGTATTACTGAGTAACAAAAAGAACCCATTACAACGATGGTTTGAGTGTCTTGTTAGAGCAGATTTAGAGACCTTGAAACTGCCACCCACCACCAACTCTTGCTTATTGTTCAGAGTGCATGGAGTTTGGGATTCTGAATTACAAGCTCTTCAGGATAAGAGCTGACATTGGAATCTCAGCTACACAAAGCACATAGAATGTCAGAGATGCTACATAAATTATACACAGCAGGAATGATGAGAGAAAAGGATTTACAAAGAAATTGTGCTCCTCAGACTTTTATGAAACTAATATTTCAAATTGAAACTAGAAGATCTAGAAAATAATTTGTACTTGCAAGAGTAGAAAAATTAGAAGTTAAGGTCTGTGTTTTTAATATGTTATGATTAACCCAAGAATGGAAATAGAAATTTTATAACTTGGATCATTCTCCCTCAGTGGAACAATGTCTTGTATTATTTTTCTAAACTATATAAATATAAATCTTCCGGTTAAAAACCCATATTTCTCATGGAGTCATTTCTTTCTTCTATGTTCTACGTATTTAAACAATTGGCATATAAACTAATATATAAAGAAGAAAACTCTAAAATATTTTTTTGATTATTCAGGGTTTTGATGTTGTATTTCAGAAAAAATATATACAATTAAAAGGAAGTAATATTACTGTTCAAAGTTTGAGAGGCATAGAAAATGGCACAACCAAAAATAGAGGATCATTTAAGAGATATATACAAAAGATAATCAAATGTATGGTAAAGACATCACTTAATTGACTTTGCCATCCTCTGAATATTTCCCCATTTTCTGTCCTGATCCCCAAAGAGATTAAAATGACCCATAATACAGATACAAACAAGACAGTTACACGTACCTTGTAAAATGTTGATGTTACCACTTACTCCTTGTGGAATCGTAACAATCAAGAAGGAAAAATTGAAGGGCAGTTTTTTAAAAAAAAAAAAAACTGATTTATTGAAATGCAATTCATGTTATGGATTGAATTGCGTCCCCTAAAAATGTGTGTCAACTTGGCTAGGCCATGATTCTCAGTATTGTGTGGTTGTCCTCCATTTTGTGATCTGATGTAATTACCCTATGTGTTGTAAATCCTAACCTCTGTGATGTTAATGAGGCAGGATTAGAGGAAGTTATGTTAATGAGGTAGGACATAATCTTGAGTCAATCTCTTTTGAGATATAAAAGAGAGAAGAAAGCAGAGAGTAGAAGGACCTCATTACCACCAAGAAGGAAGAACCAGGAGTACAGCGCACCATTTGGATCTGGGGTCCCTGTGCTGAGAAGCTCCTAGAACCAGGGATGATTGATGCCAAGACATGTGGAGATTTCCAAAGAACGCCAAGACCACAGATATTGAAAGGAAACAAGGACCTTCCCCCAGAGCCAACAGAGAGAGAAAGCTTTCCCCTAGAGCTGGCAACTTGAATTTGGATTTTTAGCCTCCCAAACTGTGAGAGAACAAATTTCTGTTTGTTAAAGCCAATCATTTGTGGTATTTCTGTTATAGTGGCACTAGATAATCAAGACAATTCACATGCCATTAAAGGTCACTCTTATAAAGTGTTCAATTCATATATTTTCAGCATATTCACAAACTACCTAAACTGACTCAAGAAAATCTGTAAAGAGATTAGTAAGGTTTGTTAATTTTGTTGATTTTCTCAGAGCCAACTCTCAGTTTTATTGGTTTTCTCTATTCTCTACTTCATCTATTTCTGCTCTAATCTTTGTTTCCTTCCTCTGTTTGCTTTGGGGTTAGTTTGCACCTCTAGTTTTTGAAAGTAGAAGGTTAGAATATTGATTTGAGATCTTTCTTTTTACTATAGGTGGTTAAAACTATATATTTTCTTGTAAGCAGTGATTTAGCTGCATTCAATGAATTTTGGTTTGTTGTGTTTTCATTTTCATTCATATTAAAATATTTTCTAATTTCCCTTGTAATTTCTTCTTTGATTCATTGGTTATTTAGGAGTGTGCTGTTTAATTTCCACATATTTGTGAATCCCCCAGATTTCCTTCTATTATTGATTTCTAATTCCATTCCATTGTGGTCAGAAAACATATTTTGTATGAATTTTAATCCTTTAAATTTACTGAGGCTTGTTTTGTGTTCTAACCTATAGTTTACCCTGGAGACTGTTCCATGTACACCTGAGAAAAATGCGTTGGATGAAGTGTTCTATACATGTTTGTTATGACTAGTTGGTTTATAGTGTTGTTCAAGTCTTCTATTTCCTTGTTGGTCTTATGCCTTGTTGTTCTATCCATTATCGGAAGGGGGTTACTGAAGCCTCCAACTATTATTACATTATCTATTTCTCCTTTAAATTCTGTAAGTTTGTGCTTCACATATTTTGGGATCTGTTGTTAGGTTGTATATATGTTTATAATTGTTATGACTTCCTGACAGAATTACCCTCATCATTATAAAATATCTTTTTGTCTCTAGTAACAATTTTTGCCTTCAAGTCTATTTTGTCTGACATTAATATAGCCACTCTAGCTCTCTTATTGTATACAACGTATATCGTTTTCTGTCTTTAAACTTTCAAACTATTTGCGTCTTTAAATCTAAAGTGTGTCTCTTGTAGATGGTACGTGCTTGGATCACAGTTTTTTAATCCATTCTGCCACTATCTGCCTTTTAAATTGGACAGTTTAAACCATCTACTTATAATGTAATTACTAATATTGTAGGATTTATGTCTATCATTTTGTTTTTTTTTTTAACTATTTCTTATGTCTTTTTGTTCCTCTATTCCTCCATTACCATTTTGCCTTCTTTTGTGTCAAATAGAAATATTTAACACATTCTTGTTTCTTTTACTACCTGTACTGAGGTATTTTCTTAGTAATTGCTATGGGGATTTCAATTAACAACTTAAAACAACCTAGTTCAGATTAATACCAATTTAATTGCAATAGTATATAAAAACTTAGCTTTAATATAGCTTTATTCCCTCTGCCCTTCTTTGTACTATTATTGTCATAAAAATTACATCTTTATACATTATAAACCCATCAGCACAGTGTTATAATTGCTGCATTACGCACTTGTCTTTTAAACCAGATAGGAGATAATAATAGTTAAAAACAAAAATACATTTATACGTCTTTTAGCTTGCAAACGGCCATGCAAAGTATGATGATTGGTCTCCATTCACCTGGAGCAACAGAGGAAGAAGGAGAGTCAGGAATAGGGGGAGGAAATGTAATGTGTGACTAATTGCCTCCATGAACAACTGCCTCCTTTGAATTGAGACCAGAAAAAGTAGATAGTGCCTGGCTATCATTACTGAACATTTCGATCAAAGATTCTATAGAAGAATCCTGGTTAAAAGGGGGAAAATGTAGAATAGAATTCCAAATTTTCATGGAATCCAGATTTTCTGGAGCCATGGAGACTAGATGAACCCCTGAACTATTGCTCTGAGATAATCCTTAAACTTTAAACCTTAAATAAAAATATCCCCTGGAAGTCAGCACAACTAGACTAAAGCAAAAGCTAAGGTGTTTCCTGAATACAACCAAACACTTTGAGGGAAGGAGTAGCAGAGGTGGGGGTCTGGGGACCATGGTTTCAGGGGACATCTAGGTCAATTGGCATAACAAATTTATTAAGAAAATGTTCTGCATCCCACTTTGGTGAGTGGTGTCTGGGGTCTTAAAAGCTAGTGAGCAGCCATCTAAGATGCATCAATTGGTCCCAACTCACTTGGAGCAAAGTAGAATGAAGAACACCAAAGACAGAAGGAAAATATTAGCCCAAGAGACAGAAAGGGCCACATAAACCAGAGACTTCAACAGCCTGAGACCAGAACAACCAGACGGTGCCCAGCTACCACCAATGACTGACCTGACAGGGAATACATCAGAGAGTCCCTGACGGAGCAGGAGAAAAATGGGGTGCAGAACTCAAATTCTAGTAAAAAGAACTGACTTAATGATCTGACTGAGACTGGAGAGATCCCAGAAGACATGGCCCCCGGACTCTTCAGATATAGATTAGACTAGACTATGGGACATAAAATGACACTTGTGAAGAGAGTGCTTCTTAGCTCAAGTAGATACATGAAAGTAAATGGGCAGCTCCTGTCCAGAGGTGAGATGAGAAGGCAAAAAGGGACAGGAGCTGGTTGAATGGACACGGGAGATCCGGGGTGGAAAGGAGGAGTGTGCTGTGACTTTATAGGGAGAGCAATTAGGGTCACATAACAATGTGTGTATAAATTTTTGCATGAAAAACTAACTTGAACTGTAAACTTTTACTTAAAACACAATTTAAAAAATACATATATATCCCCTAAAGTCTTCTTAAAACCAAACAATAGTTTAGCTTAACTAGTAAAAAATGTCTGCCTTGAGTATTGTACTCCTTCAAGACCTATCTATATGGGATCAAATTGCCAATAGCAGCTTAAAATATTAAACAGGAAACTTATAGGGCAGTGAGTTTATGTTAATGGGAAAGGAACAACTTGGAAGTGTAATCAAAATCAAAGAATGTAATCAATGTTACTGAATTGTACATGTAGAAATTGTTAAACTGGTGTATGTTCTGCTGTGTATATTCTCAACAACAAGAACATAAATTATTTTAAAAAATACATTTATACTGTCTTTTACATTTACGTATGCAGTTACTTTTACTGGTGCTCTTTATTTCTTTATGTGGATTCGAGTTACTGTATTTCAGTCCTTTCATTTCAGCTCAAAGGACTCCCTTAAATATTTCTTGTAAGGCAGTTCTACTATGACAAATTCTCTCAGTTTTTGTTTATCTGGGCGTATCTTAATATCTCCTTTATTTTTGAAGGATAGTTTTTGCTAGATAAAGAATTCTGGCTGGATAGTCTTTTTCTTCAACACTTTTGAATATGTCATCCCACTGTCTTCTGATGAGTCAATTTTCTCTTGCTGCTTTCAAGATTCTTTGTCTTTGGCTTTAGACAGTTTGACTATCATGGGCTTGGTATAGATCTCTGACTTTATCCTACTTGGAGTTTGTTAAGCTTCTTAGATGTGCAGATTAATGTTTTCAATTAAATTTTAGGTTATGGCCATTATTTTCTCAAATATTCTTTCTGCCCCTTTCTCTCTTTATTGTTCTAATAGGACTTACATTATGAATATGTTGATTCACTTGATGGTGTCCCACAGGTATGTGGGACTCTTCATTTTTCTTTATTCTATTTTTCTTTTTGTTCCTGCAACTGGATAATCTCAATTTACTTGTTTTCAAGTTTGCTGATTATTTATCCAATTTAAATCTGCTATGCAGCCCCTGTAGTGAATTTTTTATTTCAGTTATACTTCTCAACTCCAGAATTTCCAATTGATTCTTTTTTTATAATTTCTATTTCTTTTACGATATTCTCTATTTGGTGAAATAGCATGCTCATACTTTCTTTTAGTTCTTTAGACATTATTTCATTTAGTTCTTTGAATATATTTATAATATGGTTGCTGTTAGGTGCCAGTGAGTCAGTTCCAACTCATAGCGACCCTATGTACAACAGAATGAAACACTGCCCGGTCCTGCGCTGTCCTCACAATCGTTGTTATGCTTCAGCCCATTGTTGCAGCCAATGTGTCAGTCCATCTCATTGAGGGTCTTCCTCTTTTCACTGACCCTCTACTTTACCAAGCATGATGTCCTTCTCCAGAGACTGGCCCCTCCAGATAACATGTCCAAATTATGTGAGACATAAGCTCACCATCCTTGCTTCTAAGGAGCATTCTGGTTATACTTCTTCCAAGACAAATTTCTTCATTCTTTTGGCAGCCCATAGTATACTCAATATTCTTCACCAACACCACAATTCAAAGGCATCAATTCTTCTTCCGTCTTCCTTATTCATCGTCCAGCTTTCGCATGCATACGAGGCGCCTGAAAACACGATGGCTTGGGCCAGGTGCGCCTTAGTCCTTAGAGTGACATCTTTGCTTGTTAACACTTTAAAGAGGTCTTTTGCAGCATATTTGCCCAGTGCAGTGCATCTTTTGATTTCTTGACTGCTGCTTCTGTGGGTGTTGATTGTGGATCCAAGTAAAATGAAATCCTTGACAACTTCAAACTTTTCTCCGTTTATCATGATGTTGTTTATTGGTCCAGTTGTGAGGATTTTTGTTTTGTTTTGTTTTTTTATGTGGAGGTGTAATCCATACTGAAGTCCTCTTCACTTTCAGCAAGCAAGGTTGTGTCATCTGCATAATGTAGATTGTTAATGAGTCTTCCTCCAATCCTAATGCCACTTTCTTTTTCATATAGTCCAGCTCAGATTATTTGCTCAGCATACAGATTGAATAAGTATAGTAAAATGATACAACCCTGACATACACCTTTCCTGACTTTAAACCACGCAGCATTCCCTTGTTCTGTTTGAATGACTGCCTCTTGGTCTATGTACAGATTCCTCATGAGCACGATTAAGTGTTCTGGAATCCACATTCTTCGCAATGGTATTCATTTTGTTATGCATAACATAAATAAAACACAGGTAAACCCCTTTCTGGTATTCTCTGCTTTCATCCAGGATCCATCTGACATCAGCAATGATATCCCTGGTTCCATGTCCTCTTCTGAATCCAGCTTGAATTTCTGGAAGTTCCTTGTCAGTATACTGCTGCAGCCACTTTTGAATGATCTTCAGCAAAATTTTACTTGTGTGTATTATTAATGATATTGTTTGATAATTTCCACATTCAGTTGGATCACCTTTCTTGGAAATAGGCATAAATATGTATCTCTTCCAGTCGGTTGGCCAGGTAGCTGTCTTCCAAATTTCTTGGCATAGACAAGTGAGCACTTCCAGCGCTGCATCCATTTGTTGAAACATCTCAATTGGTATTCCATCAATTCCTGAAGTCTTGTTTTACACCAATGCTTTCATTGCAGCTTGAACGTCTTTCTTCAGTACCATTGGTTCCTGATCATATGCTACCTCCTGAAATGGTATTTATGATAGCTATTTATAATAGCTGATTTAAAATCTTTGTCTAGTAAATCAAACATCTGGGATTCCTCCAGGACGCTTTCTATTTACTGCTTTTTTCCTGCATATGGGCCATCCTTTTGCTTCCTTGCATGTCTCATGATTTTTGTTGAAAACTGGACATTTTAAAAAGCATAATATATCAACTCTGGAAATCAGATTCCTCTCTTCTAAGGGTTTGTTGTTGTTATTATTTGTTGAGTTATTGCTGTTGTTACTTGTTTGTTTAGTGACCTTCCTGCATTAATTCTATAAAGTTTTTATTCTTTGTCATGTGCAGCCACTGAAGTCACTGTTCAGTTAGCTTATTTGTCAGCTGATAACTGGACAGAAATTTCTTTAACCACCTGGAGCCAATAAGTTTCTCAGTCTTTGTTGAAGGGCTCTGTGTGCATGTTGGGACATATATCAATGCACCTGCAGGCAGTTTACAACTCTGCCTAGGCCTTCGTTTCCGGCTTTCCCAGAGTCCCAAGCTCAGCCAGAACTAAGAGCTTAAGTTTTTCTCAGGTCTTTCCTGGGCATGCCTGGGAATATACTGCAGCTTTTCAAAGTCCCCCATGGAAAATTTATTCCCCAGTTTTTCTGTTTAACTTTTCTGGTCAGCTTCTTGTTAGCCCCAGCTTGTAATATCACCTCAGGCAGTTTTGTTGTTAAACAATTGTGGCTGATTATTTTTGACAAATTCCCTGCAGGTAAGGCTGTTCACACAGAATAAGATCTGAGTCGGGTTAAATAAAGCCCTGAGAATGGGGTCTTTCAGTGAGCTACCAGATGGGTCAAATACTAAACATTCTTTGGACATGGGGCTTTGGGGGAGCTCCAAACACATTCTGCCTCTTCCAGCTAAGCTGGTGGTTTTCACAGCTATCATAGCTACGACTATTGGTTCTCAAGGCTACCACAGAGCTAGGGAGAGGGTACAGAATCAGAGCAAGTTAAAACACTACAAGACTAGCTGTTTTTACTGAGATTCATCTATTTTTCTTGAACAAATACTCCTTGGATTGTTGCAAGCCTTTGTTAATTTCCAGAGTCCTGAAAAAGTTTATTTTTATAGTTTTTCCAGTGTTCTCATTACATTTATGGAGGAGTGGATTTGTAGAGGTCCTTACTCTGTCTTTGCTGAAGCCAGGTTTAACAGATGGTTATTGTAGCAAATTTATTTTAAATAGAAAATAAAATTGTTGAAATGAATGATATGACATATACAATTGAATAGAAGAAATAATATGTAGAAGAAACAAAATATAACAGAACGAAGTAAATAATAGTGTATTGTGTCATTATTTGCTTACTTCAACAATTCTGCTTTTTGCTTTCTACTGATGGCTCAGATATTCAAAATTACTCCTACAATACTCAAATCTGAGAAAATATGGTTCTATCAATTAAGAAAAGAGAAATTTTAAACAGTAGCATAAATTTTAAACAGTAGAAAAAAATCTCAAAGGCTTAACTCAAAAATTTTATATCTCACTCATACTACATATACAATAGTGGGGTGAGGGTGGATAATGTCTGTCTATCACAAAGGGATTCAGGCTGATAGATGCTTCATCTCAACAGGTGATTCTACAATCAACTCCACAGGAGGAAGTGAATCTCCCACTGGTTCTTAAAGCTTCCATTCAGAAGCAACAAATGTCGCTTCTGCCCACACTTCATTAGCCTAAGCAAATCACATGGCCACACCTAACTTCAAAGGGATCAGAGAGATGTAAACCTACCACATAACAGGAAGGAGAGGAAAACTGGAATATTTGTGAACTAGCTATAGCGTCTACTGAAATGGGACTTGTCGTTATATTCCTTTATTTAATAAGAATATTTAATAAGAACTATGTAGAGCTAAAGGAGTCCCTGAATGATGCAAATGGTAGGCACTCAACTAGTAGCCAAAAGGTTGGTGGTTCGAACCCACCCAGAGGTATCTCGGAAGACAGGCCTGGCAATCTGCTTCCAAAAAGTCATAACCTTGAAAACCCTATGAAGAGTTCTACTCTGTACAGGTTAGGTTGCCATGAGTCAAAATCAACTTGACAGCAACAAGCAACAGCAACATGTAGAGCTAAGGGAGTCCCTGGGTGGTGCAAATAGTTAAGCGTTCAGCTGCTAATCTAAAGTTTGGCGGTTCAATTCCACCCAACAGCACCACAGAAGAAAGGCCTTGTGATCTGCTTCCATGAAAATTACAGCCAAGAAAACCCTATTCAGCAGTTCTTCTCTGTAATATATGAGATTGCCATGAGTCGGAATGACTTGCTGGCAATAAGTTTGGTTGGTTTTTTATATAGATCTAAATATGTATGTATCGACCTTCAGAAAGCTGCTTAACAAGAAAACACAGAAAAAAATGTCTGAGAATGTATTAAAATCTAGTTATCACTCAATTTATTTCCCTAGAGAAGTTCTCATAAAATAAATTTCAGTGGGAGATTGTGGTTTCTCTGTTAGAGCTGACAATGATAACTCTGGGGATATTGTGGCCCACAACACAGGGATATTTTATATCTTATTAAAAAAGGTTGGGAGACAGAGATTCTCTGTTATTTTTAGCATATATTTTTATCATTTAACAAGCATTTATTGGCCAACACATACAGACATATTTCATTCCTTTAACAAACATTCATTGGCAGTCTATTATTCGATAGATTCAATCCTACGAACATGTATCAGCACCTGCTATGTACTAGCAGGGGACCTGGTAGTGCAGTGGTTAAGCGTTTGGCTGCTAACCAAAACGTCTGCAGTTCGAATCCACCAGCCACTCCCTGGAAATACCATGGGGTCACTCTACACTCTCCTATAGGGTTGCTATGATTCAGAATCGACTTGATGGCAACGGGTTTGGTTTTGTTTGTGTACTAGGAATGGAGCCCTGGTGACACAGTTATTAAGAGCTCAGGCTGCTAACCAAAAATTCAGCAGTTGGAATCCACCATCCGCTCCTTGGAAACCCTATGTGGCAGATCTACTCTCTCCTATAGCGTTGCTATGAGTCGGAATAGACTCAATGGCAATGGGTTTGGTTTTGGGTATGCAAAGATGAATTCAGTCCAATCTCTATCCTCACAGACCAGCGCGGGGGGCGGGGGTGGCCATATGATTAACCTGCTACAGTGCAATGGTGGCATCTGAAGATCAGGAATCCACTCTCAGTAGCAAAACTGGCTTTCCACATCTGTAGAAAGCCTCAGATTGTCTGCCTTCCCATTCCTACCAAAATTACAGCAAAGAGAATAGATATTTGGGTAACATGGGGTAAAGGCCCCTCTTATAAGTCAGTGATTCTCAAATTTTAATGTGCAACAAAATTACCTAGGGAACTTGTTAAAAATGCAGATGCCCAGGGTTTATCCCCAGATGTTCTGATTTGGTTGGTGTAGCCCATGCTGTCAGTGCCCACCCATATCCCCATCCCTTTGTCACCACAGTGAATGTCACCAGATGTCCGCTAACAGCTCCTGCATTTCTTTGCCTGAGAGCATTCCTGGGCTGTCCAAGCATGCTGGGGCCAAAGTGCTGGGCTATCAATGTCACAGAAGCCACCTTCAACTAAGGAGGGAAAGAAGTAAATACCACAGATCCCCTGCCCCTTAGGGTTGATAAACCTGCCCTGGCCAGAGAGTTCCTCCAGGGGCTTAGCCTCCAGTTGCCCAGAGAGGAGGAGGATCCCTGGTGACATGTGGTTAAGTGCTCACCTGCTAACTGGAGAGGTCAGTGGTTCAAACCCACCAGCCGTTCCACAAGAGAAAGATGTGGCAGTCTGCCTCCGTAAAGATACAGCCTTAGAAACCCTATGAGGCAGTTCTACTCTGTCCCATAGGGTCGCTATGAGTCGGAATCAACTCGATGGCAATGGATTCGGTTTTTGGTTCGGCCCACAGTGGTAGGTGAGTTGATGACACATCTTCTCCTCATTGCATTCTTCACCACTTCCCTACCAGTGTTTCCTTCACCATATCTACTTCTTTCAATCTTTGTCTCCAAATCTGTTTCTGGGGATTCTAAACTAGGACGTAATTCTAGGGTGGAGCCTGAGGATCTGCATTTTAAGGAGTTTCCCCTGTCATTTGAATGTAGGTGGTTTGTAGCTCATCCTTGAAGACAAAGTTTCAGGAATTCCGAGTTTTATCCCTGAGATCATTTAGAACAATCCAAGTCTATATGATTACCTCATATTGGTTCTTCCCTGGCACAAGCGTTTTTCAGAGTTATATTTTAATGTGACGACTATGACCATTACAAGCAAAATAGCTACTGAAAACTACTTCTAATTTCATCATAAAACTCTTACAACGTCTAAAAAATCTTATCTGACTTTTGTTCTCTAAGAAATTTGAATCAGGAAAAAATTAAGTCCCTTCTAAGGAGCCTGAGTGACTTTCTGTGATAATGAAAGGTACAGGCAGTCCCCAGGGTAAAAATGTCTGACTTAAGGACAACTTGTACCTGCCCTTTAATGTTATGTAAATTTGCCCTCACTTTGAAATGACTGAACCAACCCCACTCACAGCAAACTCTTTATCACAATCACCTTCACTTGCTGTACTTGCAGGTTTTAAATCATTGACAAGCCTTCGAACCTTTCCTTGCACTAAAATCAAAAAATCAAACCCACTGCCATTGAGTTGATTCCAACTCATAGCAACTCTGTAGGACCGAGTAGGATTGCCCATAGAGTTTCCAAGGCTGTAAGTCTTTACAGAAACAGATTGCCACATTTTTCTCCCACAGAGGGGCTGGTGGGTTCGAACCACTGACTTTCCAGTTAGCAGACAAGTACTTTTAACCACTGCGCCACCAGGGCTCCTTTTCTTGCACTAAAGTAAGGCTAAATAAGAACCATATGCACCTGTTCCAACTTATCTACACATTCTACTTAAAGATACAGTGGGGAACGGATCTCATTTGTAATCTGGGGGCTGCCTGTATACATTTGTTCTTTTTTCCCTTTCTGCCCTGGTGACCAGGAAGCTCTGAGACAAATCAAATGCTCAGTCACTATAATTATTAAATTTACAGTCATGTCATATTTGTTTCTCATCCTTTTCATGCTCCTATATTTTATTTCTACCTATATTTACTTTTTTAAAGAATCAAGGGAAAGGAAATAAAGCAAAGATTAGAGTGTGAACAAGGAACAATAAATTCTCCAAGGTTACCAAAGCACTGAGCAAAACAGCTTCTCCTTTGTATTTTCTATGATGCACTTTCCCCAAGGAAATTTTACATGGAGCATTTTACTGGCAAAGGAAACCCGGGCGAAAGGGACTCTGAGTAAAATGATTAATGGCATTAGAATGTAGAATGTGCTTGACCTTAGCTGGTCACCCAATGACACTCATTTGGCCTCTAAATCTGATTATACCCTGTACTAAAACATAAGTTCAGGAGAAGAAAAAGACTGACTTAATCAATAGGATCCCCAAAGGGAAATTTTACCATTGCTGCAGAGTTGTTTGGGAAAGTAACCATGTACGTTTCCTCTTGGGAAATCCCTGTAGAGAAAGCAAAGATTCTATTTTCATTCCAATTCAACTCCAGAGTGGCCCACTTCAAACAACAGTAGTATTGACTTCTGAGTCAGCCCAAATTCCTGCCAGCCCCATGGGTGCTAAGAAGAAACCCTTAGACTAGTTACTGTGTAGAAGGGCATGCTTCGTGGAACCATGACAATGATAGCGTCTCTTAACAAAGGAAGATAAGGAGAAACGCACAGGAAACGGCACACAAATAGAGACAGTGTGCGAAGCACATGAACATCTTTTCTATTAATTGTCTTTGCAAAGAATCTAGGACATCATAGGCACTCAGTATTTGTTGACAAAGTTATTTATTTAATTTTGAAAATGACATCTTCATAAGATAAACCCAAACCCATTGCCATCAAGTCAACTCCAACTCATTTTGACTTTATAGGACAGAGTAGAATTGCCCCATAGGGTTTCCAAGACTGTAAATCTTCATGGAAGCAGACTGCCACATCTTTCTCCCACGGAGTGGCTGGTGGGTTTGAACCACCAATATTTCAGTTAACAGCCGAGCACTTAACCACTGCGCCACTGGGGCTCCTCCTCATAAGATAGGTAGGAGGAGAATTTATTTCTACTTCACAGGTAGAGAAAATAGGGTACAGAAAGATTCTTACTTATTTGAGGTCATATATTGCAAACCACCTATGACTAGTTATAGCCAATCTTCCCCTAACAACTGGCAACTCCACCTGTGTTTGATAGCTTAGTTAACATCATCACCACCCACACCAGCCTTCAGGCTGAAATTCTGAGAGTCAAGCACAATCCCTCCTGCTCCTTCCCCTCATACAAGTTGTCACCAACTAGTACTGAGCCTACCCAGAAACGTCTCTTGAATATGATCCCTCTCCTCTGCCCTCAGTGCCACTGCCTTGTCCCTCATCATCTTTCACCTGGACATTCAGCCAGTCTGCTGGTTTTCCATCAATCATATTTTGAGCACATAAATGCACCAAATCCTGAGCTAAGGGAGAAAACAATTGTGTTAAAGGGAGAAAACGAATACTTCCTTTTTGGAAGGAGTTTGCAGTCTGAAAGGGAAGATAGACAGATAAACTATAGTTCTATAGAAGCCAAAGTTCTATAATAGATAATATAATATATAGTACGAAAGTTCTATAACAGAAGTAAGAAGAGGGTGCTGTGGGCAACAGGCAGGGGACAGGCATTCATTAATTCATTAATTGAACAAATATTTATTGAGCACTGATTGTGTGCCAGGCACTAGGCTAGGTGCTGGAGATCATCTGTAAACATTAAAGACCCTGTTCCCATGATGGAGGCATAAAAGTAAAATTGGACCAATGATAGATAACAGATGACAGTCAAGTAGATAAATGGTAGGTAGACAGACAGACAGTAGACAGACAGATAATATATGTTGTTGTTAGGTGCCATCGAGTCAATTCCAACTCATAATGACCCCATGTGACAGAGTAGAACTGCCCAATAGGGTTTTCTTGGCTGTAATCTTTATGGAAGCATATCGCCTGGTCTCTTGGAGCAGCTCTGTGGGTTTGAACCGCCAACATTTCAGTTAGCAGTTAAGCACTTAACCATTTGGGCTAGATAGGTGTATAAATTGTAGATAGATTATAAATAGATAGGTAGGTAGGTAGGTAGATATAGAGTCAAATAATGTTGATGTCTGCAAAGAAAAGTGAAGCAGGGAATTGTCTAACCATCAGTCAGGTCCTAGGTGATCAGAGAAAGCCTCTCTGAGAAGATGCCATTGGAGCTGAGCCCTAGAAGAAGTGAAGTAGGACTCCAGGCAAATACCTGGGCAAATGCTTCTAGGCAGAGTGAACAGCAAGTGCATAAACCTGCAATGGGAATGTGCACTTCTCTCCATCCAGAGCCAAGGAAAGGTTTTGTGGAGAAGATGAAGCAGAGCTGACTTGCAGAATGAATGAGCCACCAGATGGAAAAGAGAAGAGTATCCTCACCAAGGTAGATGCAGGCAGAGCACGAAGCCAGGAGAAATGAATGCATTCTGGGAGCCTCAAGTAGTTTGAAACATCTGGTCCCAAATAATTTTGGTTTTGTGCCACCAGATTCCTACCCCCATGAACTCTCCAGACTCTTTGTCTCATCTTGACTCCATTTGAACTTGCTTTCTTTACAGGAGTTTCTCCCTGGGAAGCTCTTTGTAATCAGCAATTCCTATTAAATCTGGCCCAGCCAGCACCATGGCTAAGGCTTGGGCTTGGTTCCACATGCTGAGATTGGCCTGAGGGTCCTGAAGAAAGGTAAGGTGCTGGGCAAACCACCAGCCTGGCCCATGGGCTCCCAGGGAGATTTAGCTCAGGATATGGGATTGGGCTTGACTTGGCCTCACTGATGTTTTTTGCAAGAATAAGCACTGCCTCAGTTTCCCCATCTGTTCTACAAAGACCAGCAGTGTCTGCCCTCCCCCTGTTGTTCAGAGCCGTAGGAGGTTAATTAAATGAAGCCTATACAGCCTGGTGAATTTTTCCAAGCATGGCTTTATGTAAGATAAGTCGTCAGCAGCAGGCAGAGGGCTGGTTTTCATTTCTACATCAGCACTCTTTATTTTTTGCTGCAGAAGCAATTTCATCACACCAGAATTCACAACTGGAGAAAAGAAAAATTCCTGATTTTATTTCCAGAAACCTATGGCCCATAGATCTATCATGGAGGACACCAGAAGGGGCCAGGTGAACCATCACCAGGCAGAAGGAGCTCAGCATGGGGGAAGTGCTACCAGAGACGGCATTAAAAAAAAAAAAAAAAAAAAATTAGGCCAGACTGCAAGGGAAGAAGAGAAAGAAACTAGGGTACGCACCAGAGGTAGGCAACCACCCCTTACTGAATCCTCATCCCCATGAATAGGAGACATAGGGAGGTTGCTCATTAAAAAAAAAAAAAAAAAAAACCAGCAGCTCATCATATTATTCCATAAACCAGTTACTTCTACTCTGTGGAAGTCCCCACATAGTGCAAGTGGTTAAGTGCTCAGCTACTAACTGTAAAGGTTGGTGGATAAAATCCACCCAGATAAGCCTTGGAAGAAAGGCCTGGCTACTTCCAAAAAATCAGCCATTGAGAACCCTATCTAGCACAATTCTACTCTGACATGAGTAGGAATCAACTCAATGGCCACTGGTTTGGTTTTTTTGTTTGTTTGTTTCCTACTCTGTGACCTCTGTCAGTCAATGGAACCACCCTAGTCTCCATCACCTGGCTAACAACCTAGGTGTCACACTTGATTCTCCCTGTTCCCTCACCATCCCTATCCAGTTAGTCACTGTCTTAGTTATCTACTGCTACTATAACAGAAATACCACAAATGGATGGCTTTAACAAAGAGAAATTTATTCTCTCACAGTCTAGGAGGCTAGAAGTCCGAATTCGGGGTTCCAGCTCCAGGGGAAGGCTCTCTCTGTTGTTCTGGGGAAGGTCGTTGTCATCAATCTTTCCCTGGTCTAGGAGCTTCTCAGCACAGGGACCCCAGGTCCAAAGAACGTGATCTGCTCCCAGCATTTCTTTCTTGGTGGTATGAGGTCCCTCTCCTCTCTGCTCACTTCTCTCTTTTATATCTCAAAAGAGTTTGACTCAAGATACAATCTAATCCTGTAGATTGTGTCCTGCCTCGTTAACGTAACTGCCTCTAATCCTGTCTCATTAACATCATAGAGGATTTACAACACATACGATAAATACATCAGATCACAAAATGGAGGACAATCACACAGTACTGGGAATCATGGCCTAGCCAAGAAGATGCACATTTTGGGGTGAAACAATTCAATCTATAACAGTCACTAAATAAGGCATCTCGTAAGTCAGGAAGCAAGTCTTTTAAGACAGCCCTTAATTGGGCAAACAGGACCGTTCTACTCATGAAGTAGCCAGAGTCAGACCATACCTGGAATGAAGTTTCCCACTCAGTGTTTGCTCTAATCACCTGTCCATAGTTGCCTCATCTATTTTCCAGTCCTAAATCTATGTGCTTATCTTCCCACCTGACTTTCATGACTGCCTACTTGGCCCTTGACTTTTTGGCCAGGAATCAACTTCACTTGATACATTTCTGGCACTGACCACCCCCCCCACCCCGTTTCAGTGCTACTGTGTCTCATATTGAGGGAGGTGCATCACATCCTGCCTCTGCAGAGACTTTTGAGTGCTTTATTCATTTAGTACCCTAATGGCACAAAGGTTAAGCGCTCAGTTGCTAACTGAAAGGCTGGCAGTTGGAACATACCCACAGGCTCTGTGGGAGAAAGGCTTGGTGATCTGCTTCCGTAAAAGGTTACAGCCAAGAAAACCCTCTGTGGCTGTTCTCCTCTGTCACATGCTATCACTATGAGCAGGAATCAACTCAACAGCACCCAACAATAACAACTCATGCATTTAACAAATCGGTATAGTGCTCCTACTGTGCATCACCCACTGGACTAAGCACTAGACACCGATGTACAAGGTGGACAAGATTCCTGCTCTCAAGCTGCTTATGTCCTTTAAACAAAAGAAATTTCAATAAGAGAGAGGTGGTTGTTGGGGGGTGTCTGGACACCTTAAGACCGGTGATCAAGGATGACCTCTCTGAACAGGTGATAATTGAAAGTTGAGAAAGAGCCAGCCTTGCAGAGATGTGAAGGAAGAGCGTTTCAGGAAAGGGAAACAGCAAGTTCAAAGACCCTGGGGCAGGATCAAGCTGTATTTGAGAAGCAGAGAAAGCTTGTGTGGCTGGAGCATAAGAAAGGGGAAGCGGTAGGAGATGAGATCAGAGAAATTCTTCAAGCACCAGATGCTCTGGAGCCTCCTTGGCTATGGTAATGATTCAGGGGTTTACAGGTGGAATGACATTCAAATGTTTAAAGCCAAGGATTGATTTGCTCTGATTGGATATTTTTTCAAGATCAATATGACTGCTGTGTAGAGGGCAATAGGAAGCTGAGAGACCTATCAGGAGGTAGTCACAGGGGTCCAGATAAGAGAAGATGATGGCTTAGACCAGCATGTAACCATGGAGATGATGGTCCTTCCTTCTGTCCATCCACATTGCCTTCACCCACCTTAATGCAGATCCTCACTTGTTGCTTAGTCTATTACAGTAGACTCTGAACTTCTTATCCTTGCTTCCCAATTTCTCCCATTTCGAGTCAATTCTAAACACCACTACCTGGTAATACATCCTAAATTATAGCTGTGCCAGGGGTGGGTTAACCAGTAAGCACAGTATGCACTGGCTTGCATTGAGCAAGGTACACATGGGCTTAATTGTATTTACTTACTAATCTGTGGTGAGCGATTTCACACAGGTTTTACCACGTCTTGATGTGGTGGGAGATAGGTGAAATTGTGCACTGCAGATAGGTAGGAAAACACAATTGGGCCCATGAGTACCTTGCTTATTGGGTAATCCGGCACTAGTGTGACTGTCATGTGTCTGTGCAACCCTTCCTCCTTAGTCACAGATCCCTGTGCCCCAGTCAGATGTGCATGTAAGTCTGCTGGATATGGATTTTTTTTATGATATAAACAATAGCAGACCTGACTGGCACAAGACTTTTATCCAGCTCTTGCCTGTAGTACAGACACCATTCCAGGAGGCAGAACAGCCATCCTGCAACTGTGAGGAGGATGGTGAAGCACAAGCTAGAAGGAGCCTAGTTCCTAATGGCATCTTTGAGCCCCTGGACCCTCCCTAGCTAGCCTACATCTGAACTTTTTCTTAGCTAAGAAAAATAAACTTCTATTTGGTTAAACCACTATAGATTTCCATTAAAAGCAGCTGGACATATTTCCTCATCAATGCAATGAGCTCAGGGAAATTCACTTGTAATAATAAAACATTTTAGCCCTAACTTTATTGCCTCAAAAACAAAGGGAGAATCAGGTTCTGAAGAACAGGTAGGCCACTACAATAAGAGAGTTTTCAATAATACACACTCTTGATTTCTGTGAGGTAATTGCCAGGAACCTACAATCTTCATATAAGCAGATCTGTTAATGGAAGGAGAACACTGCACCAAAGCCCAATGACTTAGCTGACCACAGAGTTTGCTGCCTTAAATCCAGTGCATCATGGGAGCATGGGGAGTGGCTTCAGAACATGACCTTCAGAGGACTGTTCTGAAGACAAATCACTTCCATTGACTGCTATGAGTAAGAAGGCCGGAGAGAGTCTGGAACCCAGAGACAGGACTCACCCTCCAAGTTCCAGGAGTCCTTAGAGAGGGGGCCAGTAGCTACAATGGGGGTTGCCAATCAGGATGAAACATCACATAGTTGGGTGCTGGTCCAGACACAAGGCCAGCAGCATTAGAGAGACCCAACAGATGGAGAAGAGAGGGTTTCCCAGCCATGACAGAGCAGTGCTTCTCTGGCTTGAACATGCTTATGAAACACCTGGGGATCTTGATCAAATGCAGACTCCACGTTGGTTGGTCTGGGAGTAAGGCCTGCGAGTCTACATTTCTAACAAGCTCAGACGATGCGGGGGCTGCTCATCAGAAGACCACAAGTTGAATAGCAAGGAGGTAGAACCTAGTGATAGGAAGTGTAGCCCTTTGGGGATATCAAGGAAGCTATTGGGAAGTAGGAGTCCCTGGCTGGTGCAACTTGTTAACGTGCTCAGCTGCGAACTGAAAGATTGGTGGTTCGAGTTCACCCAGAGGCAATTTGATAGAAAAACCTGGCAATCTACTTCCAAAAAATTAGCCTTCAAAAACCCTATGGAGAAGGCAGAGCCAAGAAGGCAGAGTAGTCAGACAAGCAGTGGTGCTCAGGAGGCGCATTTTCCACTCCAGGAGACACCCAGTGGCAGACAGTCTACTCGCCCACCCAGAACCAGTGAGAGGCAGCCCTCGATCGGCAAAAGATAAGTACTTGCATACGGCCTACCGCACGGATCAAAAACACCCCCCTTAGGAAAAACCTCTCTCCCATTTACCTCCCTGCTCACTGCTCTGCGCTGGGTCTCCGACCACCTTCAGCAATTGCTGAGTCCCCTGGGCCGGAAGTAGGATCCATCACCCGCCCTGAGCCATTCACCCAGCCTTGGAGAGTGAACAAATTAACAAATAAGGGAAAAAATAAACTGCCGGCTCCCCAAAGCCAGGAACCCAGGGTAGGCACAGCTGCTTTGTCTAGGCACAGGCATAAGGGATCCACGGACTTTGAGTGCCATTCCCCCTGCATAGACTTGTGTGGGCCCATTTCAACAGCATAGACCCTCATTACCATAGTACAACAGGGTATATATCTGAAGTCTAACTTCAACTGTTTCAGCTGTGAAATGGTATGTTCATGACATTTGACGCTGCTCTGTCCATTAAGCAGGGCCTTCACCTCCCCACATCAGGGGCATGAGGACTGGTGGCTCCACCCACACCACCTAGCCAGCTGCAGTAGGGGCCCAAGAATATGAGGTGCCCCCCAGTCCTTATAGCCAACAGCATTGGGTGCTCATAGTCCAGCTGCAAAACCCACACACCTATGTGCTTTAGGGAATAGGGACACGCCTTCCTCCTGGACACTCAGGGGTGGCCATCAGCTGTCTGCCTTGCTCAGAGTGTGTCCACCTGCTGCAGCCAGATGCCTGTGCCTACACTAATCACCCACACCTATCCAGGACTGTGGGTGAGAGCCTATACCACACGCTTGGAGGTTATTTACCTGGGCACCTAAGCTGAATCCATACAGGAGGAGTGGGTGGACCCCTAAGCTCACATACCTAGTAACAGATCTAACCACCTGGTGACAGGACATTAGAGCTTCAAAGGTGCCAATAATCAAACTAGCTCATATGAGCAGCTTATTTGGGCATATCAAAACAAAACAAGAAGCTAGGACACAGTAAACAAACATAAAATAAATAAATATAATAACTTATTGATGGCTCAGAGACGATCGTCAATATCAAGTCACATAAAGAGGCAATCCATGATGGCTTCAGCAAGATCCCAAAATAAAGAATCTGGAAATTTTCCAGATGAGGAAAATTTTTTGGAATTACCAGAACAGAATACAAAAGATTAATATACAGAACTCTTCAAGAATAGGAAAGAAATTAAGCAAAACGCAGAACAGCAATAAAGGAAATTAAGAAGATTAGAGAAGAGTATAATGACAAATTTAACAGGCTGCAAGAATCCATAGAGAGACAGCAATCAGAAATCCAGAAGATAATAAAACTTCAGAATTACACAACTCAATAGAAAGTCATAGGAGCAGAATTGAGGCGATGCGAGTCAGAATTAGTGAGATGGAAGATAAAGCACTTGACACCAACTTATTTGAGGAAAAATCAGATAAAAAGATTTTAAAAAAATGAAGAAACCCTAAGAATCATGTGGGACTCTATCAAGAGGAATAACCTATGAGTGACTGAGTACCAGAACAGGGGGGATAACAGAAAATACAGAGAGAATTATTGAAGATTTGTTGGCAGAAAACTTCCCTGATATTGTGAAAGATGACAAGATATCTATCCGAGATGCTCATCGAACCCCACACAAGGTAGATCCCAAAAGAAAGTCACCAAGACATACTATAATCAAACCTGCCAAAACCAAAGATAAAGACAGAATTTTAAGAGTGGCTAGGGATAAACAAAAAGTCATCTACAAAGAGAGTCAATAAGCTCGGACTACTCAGCAGAAACCATGCAGGCAAGAAGGCAATGGGATGACATATATAAAGCCCTGAAGGAAAATAACTGCCAGCCAAAAATTATACATCCAACAAAACTGTCTCTCAAATGTGATGGTGAAATTAGAGCATTTCCAGATAAACAGAAGTTTAGGGAATTTGCAAAAACTGCAAGAAATACTAAAGGGAGTCCTTTGGTTAGAAAATCAGCAATATCAGATAACAACCCAAGATTAGAACACAGGACGGAGCAACCAGATATCAACCCAGATAGGGAAGTCACAAAAATAAATCAAAGCTAAAACACTGAAAATAGGGAAACAGACGTCAATATGTAAAAGATAACAACATTGAAACAAGAGGGACTTAAAAAATGTAGACGTAGATTTTGTATATGGATGGGAAGTCATGGTGATATAAAGAAATCAAAGACTGGTATAAGCTTAGAAAAATAGGGGTAAATATTATGGTAACCACAAAGGACACTAACAATCCTACAAGTCAAATTAAAAAACTAGAAAAATATAAAGACTCAGCAAACACAAAATCAACAACAATGAAAAAGATGAAAAGAAAATACATAAAAACAACTCAGCACAGAAAACTAAGTGGAACAAAGAAAACTGTCAACAACACCAACAAAAAGACATCAAAATGGCAGCACTAAACTCAAACCTATCAATAATTACCCTGAATGTAAATGGACTAAATGAACCAATAAAGAGACACAGAGTGGCAGATTGGATAAAAAAAAACAGGATCCATCTATATACTGCCTACAAGAGACACACCTTAGACTTCAAGACACAAACAAAGTGAAACTCAAAGGATGGAAAAAAATATATCAAGCGAACAGCACTCAAAAAAGAGCAGGAGTGGCAATATTAATCTCTGACAAAATAGACTTGAAAGTAAAATCCACCACAAAGGATAAGGAAGGACACTGTATAATGATTAAAGGCTCAATACACCAGGTGGACATAACTATAATAAATACTTACCCACCCAACGACAGGGCTCCAAAATACATAAAACAAATTCTAACAACACTGAAAAGAGAGATAGACAGCTCCACAATAGTAACAGGAGACTTCAACACGCCACTTTTGGTGAAGGACAGAACATCCAGAAAGAAGCTCAACAGAGACATGGAAGATCTAAATGTTACAATCAACCAACTTGATCTCATAGACATATACCGAACACTCCACCCAACAGCAGCCAAGTATTCTTTTCCAACGCATATGGAACATTCTCCAGAATAGACCACATATAAGGCCATAAAGCAAGCCTTAACAAAATCCAAAAAATCGAAATATTATAAAGCATCTTTTCTGACCATAAAGTCATAAAAGTAGAAATCAGTAACAGAAAAGGCAAGGAAAAAGAATCAAACACAGGGAAACTGAACAACACTTCGCTCAAAAACTACTGGGTTATAGAAGAAATTAAGGATGGAATAAAGAAAGTCATAGAATCAAAAGATCATGGAAGAAAAAATAGGGACAACGCTTGGAGCCCTAATACATAGCATAAACTCAATACAAACCATAAGTAACAATGCACAAGCACCAGAAGAGAGACTAGATAACTGGGAGCTCCGAAAAATCAAACACTTACATCCATCAAAAGACTTCACCAAAAGAGTCAAAAGACAACTTACAGACTGGGAAAAAACTTTAGGCTACGACAAATCCAATCGGCGTCTAATCTCTAAAATCTACAAGATACTGTAAAACCTCAACAACAAAAAGACAACCCAATTAAAAAATGGGCAAAGGAAATGAACAGGCACTTCACCAAAGAAGATATTCAGGTGGCTAACAGACACATGAAGAAATACTCACGGTCATTAGCTATTAGAGAAATGCAGATCAAAAGTACAATGAGATATCATCTCACCCTAACAAGGCTAGCATTAATCCAAAAACCACAAAATAATAAATGCTGGAGAGGTTGTAGAGAGACAGGAACACTTAAAACATAAAATGGTACAACCACTTTGGAAATCGATTTGGCACTTCCTTAAAAAGCTAGAAATAGAAGTACCATACGATCCAGCTATCCCACTCCTTGGAATATATCCTAGAGAGATAAGAGCCATCACACGAATAGATATATGCACACCCATGTTCATTGCAGCACTGTTCACAATAGCAAAAAGATGGAGACAACCTAGGTGCCCATCAACGGACGAATGGATAAACAAATTATGGTATATCCACACAATGGAATACTACACAATGATAAAAACGATGAAGCCGTGAAACATAACATGGAGGAAGCTGGAGATCATTATGCTGAGTGAATTTAGTCAGTCACAGAAGGACAAATATTGTATAAGACCACTATTATCAGAACGCAAGAAAAGGTTTAAACACAGAAGACAACATTCTTTGATGGTTACGAGGGTAGGGAGGGAGGGTGAGGGTTATTCACTAACTAGATAGTAGACAAGTATTATCGTAGGTGAAGGGAAGGATAGCACACACTACAGGGGAAGTCAGCACAACTGGACTAAACCAAAGCTAAGAAGTTTCCTGAATACAATCAAACACTTTGAAGGACAGAGTAACGGGGTAGGGATCTGGGGACCATGCTAGGGGACATCTAGCTCAATTGGCATAATAAAGTTTACTAAGAAAATGTTCTGCATCCTACTTTGGTGAGTGGCGTCTGGGGTCTTAAAAGCTTGCAAGCAGCCATCTAAGATGCATCAATTGGTCCTAACCACCTGGAGTAAAGGAGAATGAAGAACACCAAAGACACAAGGAAAGTATTAGCCCAACAGACAGAAAGGGTCACATAAACCAGAGCCTTCATCAGCCGGAGACCAGAAGCACTGGATGGTGCCTGGCTACCACCAGTGACCGCCCTGACAGGGAACACAACAGAGAGTCTCAATGGAGCAGGAGAAAGGTGGGGTGCAGAACTCAAATTCTAGTAAGACCAGACTTGATGGTCTGAGACTGGAGGAACCCCAGAAACCATGGCCCCCAGATTCTCTATCAGCCCAGAACTAAAACAATTTCCAAGGCCAACTCTTCAGACAGAGATTGGACTAGACTGTGGGACTTAAAGTGATACTTGTGAGGAGTGTTCCTCTTAGCTCAAGTAGATACAAGAGACTAAATGGGCCACTTCTGTCCAGAAGTGAGATGGGAAGGCAGAGGGTTAGGAGCTGGTTGAATGGACATGAGGAATCAGGGGTGGAAAGGAGGAGTGTGCTGTCACAGTATAGGGAGAGCAATTAGGGTCACATAACAACGTATGTATAAATTTTTCTATGGGAGACTAACTTGAAATGTAAACTTCATTTAAACTACAACAATAAAAAAAGAAAAAGAAAAAAAGAACACCAAAATAGAAAAAAATACCCTATGGAGAACAGTTCTGGTCTGACACACATCTGGTAACTGGTTGTTGGAAGGTGTGTGTGTGTGTGTGTGTGTGTGTGTGTGTGCGCTCATACATGCATGTGCTATGTGCACAAGTGTGTTCGTGTTTTGACAGTAGGGACTGATAACTATCAGATGAGAAGTAGAGAAGCTCTAGTTTTAGAGGGCATTCTAATAGTGGGCAGAGTCCTTTGGTGGTGCAAGCAGCACACTGGTTAACACACTCGACTGCTAACCAAAAGGTTGGAGGTTCAAGTCCACCCAGTGGTGCCTCAGAAGAAAGGCCTGGAGATCTACTTCTGAGAAATCAACCATTGAAAACACTAGGAAGCACAGTTCTACTCCAACACACATGGGGTCGCCCTGAGTCGGAGTCAACCCAATGACAACTGATTTTTCTAATAGCAGGCAGGTTGCCTAACTAAGAAACTCAGGAAATCAGTAAGGGTAATCCTGGGACAAGAGACGTCTTCATCTCTGGGTCCGTTAGAAACTCTGCTCAGCCGCTATCACTGCATCTGTGAGCACTGCCGCACACAGCCCAGGATGGTACCCTGCTTATAGCCTCAGTCTGTGTGGCAACAATACACAGACACGAGAAGTTGCCACTTCTCCCACTGCAAGGCAGTTGTATAACCAGCGCTGGCTACTCTAAGGGCCTGGAGTTCTTGGACTTGACACAGAAACAGAGGACTCCAGGCAGGTAAATACATTCATGCAATAGCAAGATGAGGCTCAAGCCATTTCATTTAAATTGAAAAAGAGATTTAACCTCAGTATGAAATCTAGGCTGAAAGCCAGAGAGATTGCTTACCTTTGTAATCAGTGAAAACAATGAAACTATTTTCATTTGAAAGAAAGTAAAAGTGTCGAAAGGGCTCCGCCTCCTGAAAATTGTTGCAGATTGACTGGCAAAGCAAGCATGCTGACGCTTTTCTAAAACTTAACCCATAACAGCAGCTCCAACTGAAAGTCACAGAGTGTTTTTGTTATTTGCTCTTAAACACTGACAGAAAAAAAAAAGATTATAAGAAGGGGACTGGACTAGAAAAATATAAAAGCTAGAGTGGAGCTTCCACACTAAGACATTTAAGCTGCACTGAGACTGTATTTGAATAAACAGAGCGCATGACGAGTGATTTTGAAAGGCCCGGGTGTGCTAGACAGAACACATAAAGAGGCAAGAGGAATATCCTGGGGCTCAGAATCAAATCTGAGTGCCCTGTGAAGCCTGTATTTCCTTTCTCAAAAGTTTCATTTTTCTTCTTGTCATAAATTCTGGTAAATAATCCGAGAAGCTGGACTATATGAAGAAGAATGTGGCATTAGGATTGGAGGACGACTCATTAGCAACATGCAATATGCAGATGGCACATTACTTGCTGAAAGCAAAGAGGACTTGAATCACTTACTGATGAATGTTAAAGACTACAGCCTTCAGTATGCATTACGCTTCAACATAAAGAAAACAAAAATCCTTACAAGTGGACCAACAAGCAACATCATGATAAATGGAGAAAAGATTGAAGTTGTCAAGGATTTCATTTTGCTTGGATAGACAATCAACACCATGGAAGCTGCAGTCAAGAAATCAGATGATGCATTGCATTTGGCAAATCTGCTACAAAAGACCTCTTTAAAGTGTTCAAAAGCAAAGACGTCACATTGAGGACTAAGGTGTGCCTAACCCAAGCCATGGTATTTTCAATCTTCTCATATGCGGGCAAAAGCTGGACAATGAATAAGGAAAACCAAAGAAAGAATTGATGCCTTTGAATTGTGGTGTTGGCAAAGAATATTGAATGTATCACGGACTGCCAGAAGAATGAACAAATCTGTCTTAGAAGAAGTACAGCCGGAATACTCATTAGAAGCAAGGATGGCAAGACTTCATCTCGCTTACTTAGGACATGTTATCAGGAGGGACCAGTCTCTGAAGAAGGACATCATGTTTGGTAAGGTAGAGGGTCTGCGAAAAAGAGGAAGACTCTTGACGAGATGGATTGACACAGTGGCTGCAACAATGGGCTCAAGCATAACAATGATTGTGAGAATGGCACAGGACCGGGCAGTCTTTAGTTCTGTTGTACATAAGGTCTCTAACAGTCGGAACTGACTAGATGGTTAGTCAGTTCTGGCCCCCTGCCACCTCCTTGACCTCAGTGCCTACCCCCTGGCTTACTGTTCCTCAGCTACACTTGCCTTTTCTCTCCCTTAAATGTCAAGATCATTCTTGCTTCCAGACTCCTGCCCTTGCTGCCCCTTGCACATAATTTTGTGCTTTTCACCATTTTTCTTGTCATTCAGGGCTCCTCTTAACTGTCATCTTCCCAAAAACACATTCTCTGGCCACATTATCTGGCATTGTTCACCCACCTATGCCTGGCAACTGTTCTCTACCACATTCCTCTGTGTTATTTTCTTTATATTCTGATTAACTATCTGAAATGGCCTCAGGTAGGTATGCTTGACTTGTCTATTTTTTAGTCTCCCTCATTAGAATGTAAACGCCATGAGGGCAGAGTATGAGTCTGCCATTTTCCTTCCTCTTTTCCTAATTCCTAGAACATTATTAGCCCTTATAGACGAAATAGTGTCCCCTCAAAATATGTGTTGGAATCCTAACCTCTCTACCTGTTGATGTAATCCTGTTTGGAAATAGGGGTTTCTTTGTCATGTTAACTAGATCATCTCTGAGTAGGGTGGGTTCTAAATCTAAACACTTCTTAGTTATAAAAAAGAGCAGATTAGACACAAAGATACATACACTGGGGCAGGGGGTCAGATACCATGTAAGGATTGTCTAGAGCTGAGGAACAACAGAATGCCCTAGACTATCTACAAGGAAGGAAACAACACAGCCAAGACCCTGATTTGGACTTTAGTCTCCAGAAGTGTGGGAAAATAAGTTTCTGTTCTTTAGATAGAGCCACCCACTTGTGGTAATTCTGTTATGGCAGGACTGGCTGTGTTAAGACACTGGCTTAAACAGTCAATAAATATCTCTGAATGAATGAGGGGTCAACCTGGGTCATATGCCCATCTAAGATGTTTGGGTTTGATTTTGGAGGGACACTGAGGGGAAATGGGATACACTGTGAATCAGTCAAGATCTAAATAAACAGCGGATGGTACACCCAATGGGGTGATTGAGGGACGGTTAATAAAGGGACTGATTACAACGTTGTGGTGGGAATAGGGGAAGTTTACAAGGGATGGTGCAGTTCCCCAGGGCTACTAACTGCCAGAAATGGTTACTTCCCCCGGCATAAAGGGCAACAGGGGAGATCGGCTACCAGAACCCAGAGGCAGCTGAGGCATCTGCAGGAGCTGGGCACTAGAGTGAGGAATGAGGCCAACCTGCAGCTACCCAGCAGGGAGAGGGCCTGAGGATTCACCTTGCCCTCCCAGCTCTAATCTCCTCTCAGTGCTTCTCACTGGACGAATCCAACCAGAAGTCAAGGAGAAGGAACCCAGGTGATGCCTTCCTGCATCTCGGCCTCCCAGGCAGAGATGGAGGAGAAGGGTGGTGTGTGGATCTGGTGCGGCAAAGGGAAGCTATCTCATGCAAGGTTTTATTAGTGCCATCAGAATAAAAACAATAAAGGAGAAAAAAATGGTTCAACAAAATGATAGCGGACAAACAAAAGCCAGATAGTTCCACTATGCATACAGATCTACACACACACACACACACACACACACACACACACACACACACAAAATTCTTATTTCCCGTAAGCTCCCTCTAGCCCCTTTGGAGTCTAAACTTCTCTTCCTTCCTCATGCCCCCACCATAGTTTCTCACTGCCCTTTGCTTGTCAAACATGGGAAAACAGCACGATGGCTACACTCTGTAGGATCATCCTTTACATATCGGTACCGCCTTGGGTTGTGGTGCAGAATAAACTGGAGGCATAAAAAAAAGAAAGGCACTCTGAAATTCTCCCTGAGCCCCAACGCAGCAGGAGACGGTAGAACAAGAGATTTGAATTTCATGCCCTCCATCACCTGAGCTGCAAGTGTAAAAAATGCAGAATTCCTAAAAACTTACCATAGAAATAACAGGACTCAAGCTCAGAAGTCTCAGAAGGATTTGGTCTGTTCTGTGTTTTCCCTCCAAAATTTGGGTGTCTGCTTTTTCAGCTCAGAGGTAAAGCCTATGAACGTGAGAGCACATATTGCAAAGAATTGTGGAAGATTTTTGTTTGTCTCTTCAGCAACAAATTCTGTATTTTGCTCCAGTCTTCCTATCACAGGCATAATCAAGCATTATCTATTAAAATCTTTCAATGCAACCAGCGTCTAAAGTCATTTTCTTAATGTAATAGAAGCTTGGGAGAGAAAGATGAAATTTTATATTCAATTTTCCTCTAGTCTGGAGTCCCTGGGTGATGCAAACGGTTAATGTACTCTGCTACTAACCATCCAGAGATGCCTCAGAACAAAGTCCTGGCAATCTGATTCCAAAAAATCAGCTGTTGCAAACCCTCTGGAGCACAGTTCTCTTCTGACACACACGGGGTCACCATGAGTTGGGGTCGACTTGACAGCAGCTGGTTTCTCCCTCTTGTTTAAGGAGGCAAATGTTCTGCTGGGATGCACATCATCTAGCTTAGCAAGGGTTTGTTCATGAAAATATTCCTGCTTTTAGCAAATGGCAGCACAAAGCAAACCCACCCCCAAAGATCAAGCCCTCAGTGGTTGCCATTTGATAGTTTCCCCATCACCATGGAAGAAGTTTCCCCAGAAGGATTTCTGTTTTCTGCCCTTTGCACCATTAAAATCAAAGATAAATGCTATGCTCTGAGAGGGATTTTGCAGGGCTGATTCAGTGCCTCTAATGGATTAAGCAGAGCCTTATAATGTAAAGCTTTTCTTTTTGCAGTGCCACCCTCAGGCTTTAGAAAATCGCCCTGGAGATAGGGTCTGGGAGAGCTGTCTGCAGACGATGGCCAAGTGCTGGGCTGTAAGACTTCTGGCTGTGATGTCCTGCTGGAGGCTCCCCTTGAACAGGTAGGAAGTAAAAGTGGAAAGAAAGAGAGAATGGGAATATGAGAGGGAGCAAGGAAAAACACAATTGCTGGAAAAGGATATCATGGTAGAGGGTCAGCAAAAATAAGGGAAACCTCAGTGAGATAGATTGACACAATAGCCACAACAATGGACTCAAACATACCGAGGATCATGAAGATGGCTCAGGGCCAGGCAACGTTTTGTTCTGTTATACATGAGGTCGCCATGAGTTGGAGCCAACTCAATGGCAACTAACAATAACAAAGGAAGAAGAGAGAGGGGAATAAAGTAGGATTTAAATGACTGGTCCAAGGCCACTTGTCTAGTAGGTAGAAGAGACAGGACTTAGATCGAAACTTCAAGCTATTTGACTCCAAAGTCCATCTTCTCTCCTTTATAACAGGTTTACTGAGATAAGGAGAGTTGTCACAGGTGGCTACCAGCAGAAGAAGGGCACTCTCGTAAGGAGAGTTCCCAGTTGATCTTAGTTTTATTGTTTTTTTTTTTTTTTTTAAAAAAAAAAAGCATTTTTAGTAGACCTTAGTGTAGCAATGATTGTGAGGATGGTGCAGGACAAGGCAGTGTTTGATTCTGTTATACACTGAGTTGCTGAGTCAGAACTGACTCAATGGCACCTAACAACAATGACATATATATGCCAGACAATGAACTGGATACTTGGGCTCAAAAAATAAACAAGACATAGTTCTCACCCTTGAGGAACACACTGTCTAGTAGGGAGGTACATGGATTGAAATGTGTCCCCCAAAAATTTATGTGGAAGTCCTAACCCCTGCTACCTATGAACTTGACCTAATTAGGAATAGTGTCTTTGAAGATTTTATCAGTTATGTTAACTTAAGGTCATACTGGAGTAGGTGGGTCCTAATCCAATCTTAGTAGTGTTCTATAAAAGAGGAGAAGTAAAAAAGAGAGACAGAAGGAAGGTAGTGTTGTGACCCACGTGAAGATGGAGTTCTATTGCAAGTGAAAGACAAGGAATACCTGGTGCTACCAGAAGCTGGAAGAGACAAGGGAGGATCTTCTCCTAGAGCCTTTGGAGAGAACATGGCCCTGCTGACGCTGTGAATTTGGACTACTAGTCTCCAGAACTGAGAGACAATAAATTCCTGTTCTTAAAAGCCACCCAACTTGTGGTAGTTTTTACAGCATCCCTAGGAAACTAATTGTTGTTGTAAGGTGCCGTGGAGTCAGTTCCAACTCATAGCAACCCTACGTACAACAGAATGAAACACTGGCCGGTCCCACGCCATCCTCACAATCTTTGCTGTGTCTGAGCTCCTTGTTGCAGCCACTGTGTGAATCCATCCTGTTGAGGGTCTTCCTCTTTTTCTCCGACCCTCTATCTTACCAAGCATGATGTCATTCTCCAAGGACTGGTCCCTCCTGATAACATGTCCGAAGTATGAAGGACACAGCCTCAGCATCCTCGCTTCCAAAGAGTACTCTGGCTGTACTTCTTCCAAGATAGACTTGTTCGTTCTTCTGGCAGTTCATGGTATATTCAAAATTCTTCACCAACACCGTAATTCAAAGGTACCGTTTAAGAAATTAATACAAGAAGTAAATGTGCAAGCAAAAAACTATACAAAAATTTTTTTGCTAAGGGTGATAATATAAGCGAGTATAAAATGCCATGATATCAAAAATGGGGAAGTAACACTTCCAACAAAGATATCCAACAAAGATACATAAACATAGGAATTTTTTTCTTTTTTTTTTTTTTTTTTCTTATTTGTACTTTAGGTGAAGGTTTACAGAACAAATAGTTTCTCATTAAACAGTCAGTACACATATTTTTTTATGACATTGGTTAACAACCCCATGACATGTCAACCCTCTCTCCTCGACTTTTTTTTTTTTTTTGGTGAAAATATACATAGCCAAAGATATACCATTTCAAAAATTTCTACATGCATAAGTCAGTGCCATCGATTACATTCTTCTAGTTGTGCTGCCATTCACTTTAGATGAAGTTTTACAGAACAGAATAGTTTCTCATTAAACAGTTAGTACACATGTTGCCCTATGACAATGGTTTACCACCCCACTACATGTCAACACTGTCCTTACTCAACCTTGGGTTCCCTATCACCAGCTTTCCTGTCCCCTTCTGCCTTCTAGTCCTTGTCCCTG
>NW_004443970.1:6933912-6995493 GCF_000243295.1 Trichechus manatus latirostris
ATGTCAACACTGTCCTTACTCAACCTTGGGTTCCCTATCACCAGCTTTCCTGTCCCCTTCTGCCTTCTAGTCCTTGTCCCTGGACTGCTATGCCTCATTAGTCCCATTTTATGAGGCTGTCCAATCCAAACATGGGAATATTTTATCTGGGTTTTGGGGAATGGTTAGGAATTCAGAGAGCAGACAAAGTCAAGAAAAGGTATTACAGGCAAAGAAACAGTTATTCCAAAAGACAAACATGAACACGGTATGCGGAAGCAATGAAGTGGTAGATTTGACTCAAGGAAAGCATCAACAGCTCAAAAATAGAGCACTGCCCTGGAAAGCTCTAGTGTCCCTGTGATCAAAGAGCTTGGATGCTAAGCTGCTAACCGAAAGGTCAGCAGTTCAAAGCCCCTAGGTGCTGTGCGGGAGAAAGATGTGGCAGTCGGCTTCTGTAAAGATTTACAGCCTTGGAAACCCTATGAGGCAGTTCTACTCTGTCCTATAGGGTCCCTATGAGTCGGAACTGACTCAACGGCAATGAGTTTGACCCTGGAAAGCAAGAAACTCCCCCACTGCTGGAAAGGTTCAAGCAGAATGTAGACAACCCTCTCTCGACAAGAGAACAGTCATGGCGAATTCTGCTTAGGCTATTTGGTGGTCCCCAGAGTCTATAACTCAAGTTCAAATATGGTGCAGGAACGGAGGGCACAGCCTTGAAATCAGACACCTATGGGTTAGAAACCTGACTTTCGCACTGACTGTGAACCTGGGGCCAAGTACTGAACCTTCCTAAACCTGTTTCTACACCTGTGGACTCTAACACCTGCCTCATAGGAGAACTGCTAGAATTAAGTGAATTAATGGTGCAGAGCACTTAGCACAACATGAGTCCAGTATATGTAACCACGAACAATGATATTACATTACAGTGAAAGGTAGGAAACACTACTGAGTAAATCGCTTTGAACCTATCACCTGATCACCTCACCTGGCCAAGGTGCTCATGGGTGGGGGGGCTAGGATGAGGGCGAGGACAGTGAATCACACAACTGGAGGGTTGGGTCCTGTCTTTATTTAACATTTGTTCACTATGAATTTTTTTGCATCAATTTTGATTTTTAAAAATATTATAATGTGTCATTTATCTTGATGACTGAGCTTTTTGTTACCCCCTTAAATTTGGCACCCAGGAAAATGCCTTATTCCCTTCACTCCAGTCCCAGCTCTGCCAAGTAAGTTGCCCTTACAGGTTCAACCTTCGCTTAATGCCCTCCTTCCAACCCCTGTCTTTGTTTCCTAGCACTTCTGTAACAGAAAGACCACAGGGGGTAGCTTTGAAGAATAGACTTTATTTTCCCACGGTTCTGAAGGCTCAAAGTCCGAATGCAGGTCTCCACCTTATCCATTCCCTCTTTGTCGGTAGCCCAGATGTTCCTTGGTTCTTGGGGATCCTCACATGGTGTCTGTCTTCCTCAGTTTGTGCTAATCTGCTCTTTTTATAACTCAGAAGTGATTTGGTTTCAGACACTCCCTACACTGATATGGCCTCATTAACATAAGAAAGAAAACCCTATTTCCAAACAGGATTTACATAACAGATACAGGGATTAGGATTAAACCCAAAAAACAACCGTTGCCATCAAGTGGATTCCGACTCATAGCAACCCTATAGCACAGAGTAGAACTGCCCCATAGGGTTTCCAAGGAGTGGCTGGTGGATTTGAACTGCCGACCTTTTGATTAGCAGCCGAGCTCTTAACCACTGTGCCACCAGGGCTCCAACAGGAAAGGATGGGATTAGGATTGGGGGGCACAATTCAATCCATAACAACCCTCAGCCTGTACTGAGGGCCCATGAGCATCCCACAAACCAGAAAACCAAACTCGTTGCCACTGAGTCTATTCTGACTCATAGCAACCCTATACAACAGAGTAGAACCACCCACAGGGTTTCCAAGAAGCAGCTGGTGGATTCGAACTATCGACCTTTTTGGTTAGCAGCTGAGCTCTTAACTGCTTTGCCACCAGGGCTCCCACAGTTAGACAAAAACATTTCCTCAATCTGGTAAAATCTGACTTCTTTTTGTCTGTTTTCTCTTACCTTTTTTGCTTGCCCTATTATGAATTTTATAAAATTGAAAAAAAAAAAAACCAAACTTCAGAATTGGAAGGCTGAGAAGTCCCCACTAGAAAATCAGCTTGAATTTTATCATTACCCTAAGAAGCCAGAGGAGTGAATTGAAACAAATACATAAAAATCACATCACCTCCAAATGAGTAGTCTTAATGCAATATTTGCCAAGAGCTCTGAGCTCAAAGGGCCCGTTTTCCAGGTGTAAAGTGCAGCAGGCTCCGGCTAAGTGATGGCCAGGCATGGTCTGCAAAGTGTGGAAGCCTTAACAAGCTTCAGCCTTAGCAACTTTTTTAAGTCCTGGTCCCACTGACTTCTCTCCCTCCGCAGCAGCCCTAAACAATGCTGTTAAGTAGTTCAGTTTGAAGAACTCTTATGGAGATCAATTTTCTTAATGCACACACAGCATAATAGAGACTGGGCTACTGTAGAGAGAGGAATTTCCCTTTTTTTTTAAATCAGAGAACAAGAACAGGAATTACCAAGCAGATTGGAGCCTTGGCCTAGGGATGGCTTCCCTAGGGATTAACATTTCCTGACTTTGCGCTTTGCAGAAAGGTTACAGCTATTTATGTTATGTGCAAGCCATGCATAGTAATTAGAACCGCTGCACAGCTTAAACCGTGCGTGACACTTCTTGGGATTTCAATGCAGACCTCAGAGTCCCTGAATTTCTGACAACAGTTGTCAGTCAGAATCGGCAGCAAGAGCATAGATTTTGTTCTCTCGCTCTTGCTCTCTCACTCCCTTTAAGCTGGTTCTTATCATACCCAAGTGTTCATGGTTGCTTTGCCGATTAACCCGTCTGTTACCAATTTTTATAATCTGAATGCTTCCAGTCACATGGTGAAGTCTGTAATTTAGCAACTATCTGACAAGATGAAGATCTAGTTTAAACATACTTTGGTCACATGTAACGACTTACTCAAAACATGCAATGTTAATAGAAGTCAGGAATCAATAAATGGCAAACTACGTAGAAAAAAGGAAAGCATTTTGAAAGGTGGGGGCCTGGGACATTCTAGAAGCTGGTCAGGGACTCACTTTGGATAAATATATAGTTTCTGATTATATTAAGCAATCAAACTAAGATCCTGTATGCCCCAGCATTGACATTCTATATAAAAGCTATTCTCTTAAAAGCAATCACTTTTCAGTAGCAGAGTTCCCCATTTATATGCTTCTGCAGTTCAGATTTTTCCAACATAATTTTTACTATATATTAAGTACACATTCTTTTTGAGCCCATGGAAAAGTAGGACATCAGAGAAGCATTATATCACCCAGGCAACTTCATACCACTTAGAAGATTAGTAATCTAAAAGGGCACACAAAACCTGCTTCAAAATGTCTTTTGCTTTCCAGCATCTAACTTGAAATAGGTTTCCAGGAAGAAAAGATAAGGATGGGGGGGGGGGCGGGGAATGAACGTTGGTGGGGGTCTGCTCTGCGTCAGACGCTATGTCTGGTGTTTCGCAGACCTGCACATTCAATTTAGGTCCTAATGATTTGGAAACACCAATCCTCTTGCCTTTTTCTTTGTTTTCAGAGAAATCCATTCCCTACAAAATACATTATGTATCTAGTTTTAATTACTCTTTGCATTGGTTTGGTTGCAAGTGACAGAAACTCAATTCAAACCAGTTTTGGCAAAAACAAAGATTTACTGGCTCAACTCCAAAGGGAAATTGAGAAACCAGACCAAGGGCAGGGAGGCAGCTCAGCTTTACAACAGCTGGAACCTGGAGATTGAGTGTCACCAGGATTCTCTTCCTGATACCTCTTTTCCTTTCTGAGTGTTGGTTCATTCTTCTTCATTGCACACCTGTCTTTCTTCATGTTTTTGTGGGAAACATGACCCCCCAAAGCACTTGAGCTTGACATTGTATAGCTTCTACTTCAGGAGAGGGATAAACCAACGTCTCTTATCTCAAGGTCAAACATTCCAGAGAGAAGACTCATGGACCTAGCCTGGGTTAAGTGCCCAACCTGATGGCTCATGGAGGATACGCTGCACCAGCGATAGCCATGGGCATGGGAGGTGAGCACCTTCTCGAAGAAAAGGGACAGAGGCAGCAGTCCCCTTAAAGTTCCCTATGTTGTCATTGTTGTTGTCATCGAGTCAGCTCTGACTCGTGGCGACCCCATGTACAACAGAATAAAATGTTGCCCGGTCCCGCGTCATCTTCACAATGATTGGTATGCTCAAGTCCACTGCTGTGGCCACTGTGTATTTTGAGTGCCTTCCAGTCTAGGGGGCTCATCTTCCAGCGCTATATCAGACAATATTCTGTTGTGATCCATAGAATTTTCACTGGCTGATTTTCAGGAGTAAATCACCTGACCTTTCTTCCTAGTCTGTCTTAATCTGGAAGTTCCACTGAAATCTTTCCACCATTGGTGCCTCTGCTAGTATTTTAAATACCAGTGGCATAATTTCTATCATCATAGCAACATGCAAGCCACCAGAGTATGGCAAACTGATCAACGGGTGGCAGAAAGTTCCTATATCCATCTGAAAAATATTTCTCTCCTTACTAAGTGCCTAGTTTAATTCTTAAGGCGCTCTGGTGGTGCAATGGTTAAGCACTAGGCTGCTAACAGAAAGGATGTGGTTCAAACGCACCGTCACTCCAAGGGAGAAAAAAACCTGCTCCCATAAAGATTACAGCCTAAGAAATCCTAGGGGGCAATTCTTCTCTGTTCTATAGGGTCGCTATGAGTCAGAATTGACTTAATGGCACACAACACACACAATTTAATTCCTACCATATAAACAAAACCAAAAACCCTAAACCAGTTGCCATCAAGTAGATTCTGACTCATGGTGACCCCATGTGCTGCAGAGTAGAACTGTGCGCCACTGGGTTTTCAAGGCTATGACTTTTCAGAAGCAGATCACCAGGCCCTTTCTTCCGAGGTGTCTCTGGGTGTGTTTGGACTGCCAACCTTTTGGTTAGCACTTAACCGTCTGCAACACTCGGGGACTTAGCAAATAACAGCAAATATTTATGAATGTCAAGGGCAAGAAATGGGAAGGAAAGGAAAGGGAAGTAAACAGAATAGACAAAAGGGCAGGACCGGTCCATGATTACAATTCAAAACAGCATCTTTTCCCTGCAGGTGAGCTCATGACTTAGAAAAAAGCTACTGAGAGTCCAAGGAAAGCTGTAGTGTTGAGAAGTGAGGACATCTTTCCCCTCAGGTGACTCTGTTGGTGCCAAACCCTCTGACTAAACTGATAAAGCTCTCCAGTTGCCAGTGTTTCTGGGCTTACTTTATCTTCCCCTGAAATAATGTTATATTTTCCTTTAAGCGGCTGATGTGAGAATCTCTCCCCCAGGGACAGACCTCCTTCTGTCGGGTGAATGCTTGGATAACGCCACTCTGGGGCTCAGGTCAGCTGTTGCTGGGATTAGAGATGCAGGTGGGCTGCTCCGCAGGAGATGAACTAACTGCTCTGCTCTCCAGTCAAGGAGGAGTGAAGACCTGTCTGGAGGTGGAGAAGCAGGGAGAGGAAGCTCCAAGTCAGCAGCATGTCCAGAGAAGCCTGGGAAAAAAAGAGACACATGTCTAATGGTGTGGGGTATGTTGGGCTCTGCTACGTTTCCCCTTCCCGTGACCCCATAAGACTTATACAAAACAACAGCAATTAGCATTCACTTACCTGATGGCCTTCTCGGAGAAGCCTGAGAATGAAATAGATTCTATTTCAAGGTCAGAGTGGGGCACAGGAAGAGTCTGGCCATGTGGGCAAAGGGGGCCAACAGCTGGCTTAGATTCCCAACATACAAACGTGAAAATGACGTAGTCCACACCTGCTGGGAGCCCAGGTGGGCCCACGGTGAGGACAGCTGGCCTTCACTCCCTGCTCCTTAAGGGAACAAGTGGAAGTTTTAACAACAATTCCATCTGTTAAGTCTAGACCTTGTAAATAGGTCCCAAGTTCCTGTTTCTTTGCTGGTTTTCCTGGACTGAAGTCCTATTCTTTCTCTCTCTTCTCCTCCTACCCTCCCTCCTTCTTCCAAGCCATTGTGATGTGCCTCCCTCCACCTGTTTTCTCTTCCTCTCCTACCTCCCTCCTTCATCCAGAAACTCCTCTTCATCCTTCCCATCTCACCTTCAATGTTCCTTCTCTAGGGAGCCTTCTCCTGTTCCCTCAAGGTTAGATCTATGTCCCTTTTATGTGACCATAGTTTCTGGACTTATTTCAAGCATCACCCTGATCATCTTGAATTAGAATTGTTCACTTGCCACTTACCTACCTGCCTGTCTGTCCCACTGAACTATAAACTCAATGAGAACAATAGCTATGCCTGTGTTGTTCACCACTGCATCCCTAGCCCAAAGTACAGTGCCTGTCACATAATAGGTGCTCAATAAATATTTGTTGACTGTGTTGAATCAATGATTGAATGAATGAGGCTCCTGATAAACCACTCACAGCCAAGTCAGTCCTAGTCCAACCACTTGAGATGGGTCCTCTCTCTTCCTTGGCCCCACACCCTCCCAGCGATCCCATCAAAGGCTGTAGAGTCTGCAGCTGTGGCTCTGGCAGCAGCAAGTAACTCTGATGGTGCATCCTGTTGGTGGATTCCAAATAGCAGAACACCTGCCTGCAGAATCCAAATATCCCAATGGCAGGCAGGTGAGGCTAAGGAGAAGGGACCTGGCAAGAAGAGACCTATCAATTTTCTAAATCCTACAATCCATCTGGCCACCGGTACAACATCCAGGAAATATATACGTGAATCCTGAGGATGTCACACATGTTCTCACCCCAGGGCAGCTAGGTGACCCTAGAGGCAACAGCAAGACCTGGCTGGTTGGATGCATGAAACAGATCACAGCACCGTCCCCTTTCTCAATGAGTCTGAACTCCAACTGGGGAGACTGGAAACCACAGAAATCCAGGTGCAACCCTAGAAGACAACAGCAGAAGGAAGGCAATGGGCAATGGTTAAAGCCTACAGAAAGGAGGTCTCTTCAGGGAGAAGGCAGGATAACCCTCCCCTCCCCAGATGACTCAGAAAACCAGAAGAATCTGAGTAGGTGGATAGAATCATGAAGATATGAAGAACCGAGTCGGCAAAAGGACCCTTGGAGGCAGGAAGGAAATCCTTGTAGCTAGAGCAGACGATTCACAAAGGAAGAAGGGAAGAATCAAAAACCCAGGAAGACCTCATATTGTAGAACTTTGAGCTCCAGGTTACAGAGTTTGGACCTGTCTCCTAGGTAATAGGGAGCCTTTGAAAATTTTAGGGGCAAGTTCCCCTCAAAGCAGAGTTGGGGACAATTATTCAGGCAATGTGCAGGATGGGCGGAAAGAGAGAGATTGTGAGGGCAGAGAAGCCAGCCAGGAAGCGGTAGCATTCAGAGAGTTCCCAGGGCCTCACCTCTCTCTGAATGAACTGGGGCAGCACAGCGAAAGCCAGGAAGGGTGAGGTTAAACAGAAAGAGGGTTGGGCTTGGGAGTGGGTTGTTGGCAAAAGAGAATTTAGCTTTATTCGATGTATTTTAATTTTTAAGTTTTTACAAGGGAAATGCATTATGTACTACTTGAGTGATTAGAAAGTAATGAAATTTTTTAAAAGGAAGGAAAGAAGGAAGAAGCATAGGAGAAAGAAAGAATCAAAGAAAGAAAGATGGAAAGGAAGAGAAAGACTGAAACAGACGGAAGATAGAAAGGGAAGAAAAAAATAAGAAAGAATATAATTTAGTATATTCAGGAGCATGGTTCATTCAAGAAATATTTACTAGGTTCCTAGTATTTACCAAACACTGATGTAGACACCAGGATAAAATAAGATAGAAAAATTTGTCTCTCAGGAAGAATTAAAATTAAAGAAGGAAACTGACAGTAAACAAGTTAACAAATCAATAATACAATTCCAAAAGCTGAAAAGTAATAAAAATAAAAAGCTAGCAGTAAAAGGGAATAGAGAATGTTTCAGTTAGCTATGGCTGCATAACAACCAACCACCAAACCGTGGCTTAAAATAATAATAATTTGGTTTTGCTCATGAGTCTAAGTTTGGGCAGGGCTCAGGGGTGCAGCTCATCTCTGCTCCACTCAAAGGTGAGAGGCTGGAGTCATCTGAAGGCATGTCTGGAGTTAGTACTCGCTGGCAGTTAGGACCTTAGCTGGAACTATAGGCTGGAACAACTTCACATGGCCTCTCCATGAGCTATGGGCTTCCTCACAATATGGCAGGTAGATTCCAAAAGCAAGCATCCTAAAAGAGAACCAGGCTGATGCTATGTGACCTTTTCTAATCTAGGCTCGGAAGTCATGCAGCAACACTTCCACCACCTTCTATTCACAGTAGTGAGTCCCTAAGTTTGGCTCATATTCAAGGGGATAGAGACTAGTCCTCACCTTTTTTATGGGAGGAATATTGAACAATTTGTAGACATCACAGAGAGTAATGAGGGAGTGCCTATTTAATAGCAGATGGTATTTAATACCACCATGGAGGTTACATACGAGATGAGATCATGTAGGGCCTTGCAGGCCATGGCTACCAAAAAAAAAAAAAAGTGTTACAGTTGATTTGACTCAGACTCACATGTGTCAGACTCATGTGTGTCAGACTCATGTGACTCAGACTCATGTGTCAAAGTAGAACTGTGCTTCATAGGGTTTTCAATGGCTGATTTTTTGGAAGTAGATCCATATGCCTTTCTTCTGAGGCATCTCTGGGTGGACTTGAACCACCAAACTTTCAGTTAGCAGCCAAGCATATTAACCATTTTCACTACCCAGGGACTCCAGTCCATGGTTGAAGGATTGGAAAACCATTGGAAGATTCTGAGTAGGGGAGTGGTGTGGTCTGATTTACACCATTTAAAGATGGCACTAGTGCTTGTGTGGTGGGGTCAAGTATGGAGAGTTAGGCAAGGACAGGGTGAAAAGGAACATGTGTTTTCCATGCCAGCTAACTGAGAACAGTCAGCTGTGGTACATGGTACCACATGGTAATGAAGAAGTCAAAATGGGGACTGGCTTAGGGGTCCCATTTTAGAAAAGTCAGGTCTCAAATGAACATCAGACAGCCCTCCAGGATAAAAGCAGCAGGACATTCAGAACTAGAGTTGGCGCGCTGGCTCAAGGTTCAGCTATAGCCCTCAAAGGCATTTTCTTTGAAGTGGTCACTGAAACCGTGTGCAAGACAGAGCTCACCAAGGGAGAGAGACGAGAGATACCACAGAACATTCCAGTAACCAGCTCCTTGTGATTACCTATTCACAGCCACAGACAGCGAGGTTTCAAGTAGTTGAGGAAAGAAAAAGGAAACAGTTTGAAGACACTTCTCTGTTCTCCGTCTCCTGAAAAGGTCATGTATGTGATGAGGTGTTAAGGGCTGTCCAACAGACAGTTCAGAGGCGTGCGGCATGCATTACTTATGAGACTCCACTGAAATGTAAATTGGGGTTACTTTATGAGTTCCCTCGCTCTTAAATAGAATCATAAAGTATTCATTGGGCCCAGCCAAGGCCTTTCAGATCTGCAGCTCTGAGAGAAATATGTGGCATGCTAAGGTTACATTAATAAAAAATAAATAAATACGTGTCCAGGAAACCCACGCTTATGCACTATAAAACTGCCCATTCTGTACATATTAATGTTTAATGTGTTTGTAAAAAGCAGTCGGCTTTGCAGAGCACAGCAACAAAAATGTCTCGCAACCACTGGTACTTAACATCTCAGCACGGCTCCTAAGTGCTCTGGTGGAGAACACGCCAGCCATGGTGGGAAAGAGGTAGTTCAGCGCAGCGCCTAGTCAAGTCACATTAAAAAGTTGCTTCTAAGAGGAAACATGCTCGCTCCATGCTGATGGGAGTTAGAGTTCAACTTTCACCCACCTTCACGTTCGACTGGCTCGTGTGCTAGGGAGAAATGGTCAGATAAGCTGATGTTCTCAAAATTGAATACATAATGGCTAGGAACCTATTTAAAGAGACACTCGAAAGATAACCACGTCAAAATAAGTGAAGTTTGCCTTATGGAACAATCTGATAAACATCCGACTCGGAGAAACAAAAGCACTCTTTTGCTTCAGGCCATGTCTACCACCCCAGCTGTTTCCTAGACATGTCTAGAAGGGGCGCACTGATCAATCTGAATTGCTTTCCTAGGCTGCTGGGCAGCAGGCTTCACGCTGGCTACACTTGGTAGCTGTTTTGTTTTGCTCTGGGTCTCAAGTCAGTGAAGAGAAGCCCGTGTTTCTCTGAAGCTAATCTGCAGTCAGGAAAACAGTCTGCTTTCCCCTAGCCCTGCCTGCATGCCTCTTGGTTTGTTCCTTTCACCCTGAGGCACCACCTGGAACTAAATGGTGAAATGAGACAGGATAGATGCAGAGAACAGAACTAAGCACTCAGGAAGGGGAATGTATGCCTAAACCCAGAACTGTCACAAGAGCTGCAGAAAAGAAAGAATAGGGAGACATGGAGTCTCTGCTATTCTCTGTCCCTTCCACCCCGGAATTCAGCAGACCTATTTCTCATTTCAGGCTCAGACTACAGGATGCCCTGGCTGTCAGCATCCCTGAAGTCAGGGACCAAGCCCTTGGAGAGAACTTAGAGGCCTCAGTAACTTGAGAAGTCCTAAGAGAAATCTGGAGCCCTGCTTCTTATACTAGGGAAGGGAGCCTGGCTTAAGACTTTTCAAGGGCAAGCTAATTACAACACAGTGTTGTGGGTTGAATTGTATTCCCCAAAAAGATACATTAAAGTCTGTTATGGATTGAATTGTTTCTCCCAAAAATATGTGTTGCAAATCCTAAACTCTTATCACTGTGGATGCAATCCCATTTGGGAATAGGACTTTCCTTGTTATGGTAAGGAAGCACATATCAGTCTAGGGTGTGTTTTAAACCAATCACCTTTGAGATATAAAAAGAGCAGATTAGGCACAGAGAAGGAAGCCCAAAGGGAGGGAAGATAAAAGACACATGAAGATCACCAAGGAACCGAGGAGGAACAGAAGCTGAAAAGAAACAAGGACCTCCTCCCAGAGCCACCAGAAAGTGTTCCCCATAGCCGGAGCCCTGAATTTGGATTTCTAGCTGCCTAAACTGTGAGAAAATAAATTTCTGTTTGTTAAAGCCACCCACTTGTGGTATTTCTGTTATAGCAGCATTAAGAAACCCAGACAAAGTCCTAACTCCCAGTACCGATGAATGTGACCTTATTTGAAAACAGGGTCTTTGCAGACGTAATCCAGTTAAGATGAGGTTATACTGGATGAGTTGTTGTTAGCTGCCATCAAGTTGATTCTGACTCCTGGTGACTCCATGCGTTACAAAGTAGAATTACTGCATAGGGTCTTCTTGGCTGTAATCTTTACAGAAGCAGATCATCAGGACTTTTCTTCCACAGAGCCACTGGGTAGGTTCAAACTGCCAACCTTTCAGACAGCAGCTGATCATAAACCGCTTGCTCCGCCCAGGCTCCCTGATTAGGTGGGCCCTATATCCAGTCACTGGTGTCCTTACAAGGGGAGGAGATTTGGAGACACACAGGTAAAATGGCCACGTGAAGACAAAAACAGAGACTGGAGTTACGATGCCACAAGCCAAAAAATGCCAAGGACTGCCAGAGCCACCAGAAACTTGGAAGAGGCAAGGAATGATTCTTCCTTTAAAGTCTTTCAAGGGAGCATGACCCTGCCAACACCTTGACTGTGAACTTCCAGCTTCCAGAACTGTGAGACAATAAATTTCTGTTGTTTTAAGCTGCCCAGTTGTAGTCATTTGTTACAGAAGTCCTAGGAAATTAATTCACTCAGAAACACACTGGGTAGCTCAGGAATAAGAAGGAAAAATCTCTGAGGTCAGTGGCTCCGATGAGACCCACAGTGAGGATGGAAGTATCCACAACTGACCCTAAAAAGGCTTCTAGTCAGGGACACACTGAAGTTGCCAACAAAATCCCACCCTGCAGGATGTGGTCAGGGCATCCCTGCCCTCTGAAATATCCCAGCAACATCACCTATACGGAGGGGGTTTCCAGAGGCCTCACCAGGAGGGAACTGAGACAGAAGAGGAGAGCTGGCTGTCCAGGGAGGCTGGGAAGAAGGCAGGAGGCTTGAACTACCCATTGCCTAGACAACCACATCGCACGGCGGTCTGCTGCAAGGGAGAGGAAGGCTACCTGTCCTCAGTCGCCCTCCAGCCTGCTACAAAACCTTTGGTTTATTTTTTAAATGGCTGACCTAAGAAGAAACCAAACCAAAACCAAACCCATTGCTGTCGAGTCAATTCTATCACTGGCAAGATTGTTCGGCACTGTATCCCTATGGCTGGAGCAGGGCCTGGTACAGTGGAGACATTCCATAGGTATTTGTTGACTGAATGAATGAATAAAAGAATGGATGATTCAGTAAAAGCAGAGAGAAGAGAAAAGCCCACCTGAAGGCCAGAGATTTAAACTGAAGGGAAACAAGAGCCATGGGAAGAAGCACTATTGAGAAGGAGACTTCTGGAGATGGTCTTCTGAAAACGGGCTGACTGGGCACATTTTAGGGTAGCTCTGAAAACCCAGGAGGACTGGACGACTTGGCCTTTGCCAACCCTCCAGCCTTCTCTCACTCCCCTCCCCCTTTCATACCTGATGCCAATTATTCCAAACCATTTCCCATTGTTTATGCTTGCCTTGCTATTTCAGGCCTCTAGCCCTTTGCACGTGCTGTTCCCTAAGCCTGCCCCTTCATCATTCCCCAAACGCACTGCCTGTTATCCTCTCCTCCTGGAAGCCTTCCTGGATTCCCCACATCCAAGTGTCTGACTACACACCCTTTGTTATCCATACATATCCCACCATATGGCAGTGACCCATGTACCTGCTGGAACTCCCTCTCCAGACGATTTCTATATCACCAGGGCCTGGCACAAAATCAATTCTAGGTAAGTGTTAACTGAACTGGGGTGAGAGAGGAATGGGGTGGGAGAGGAGAGGAAGACAAGGATGAGGATAAGGAGGGCTCAGAGAAGGAAAATACTGAACCAGGAGCAGGGCAACAAAGAGAGTTTGGCTCTCTAGAGAGTTTGCCTGGAATGAGCCTGGTTTTGAGTCATCCGTGACCTTTAAAACAGAGTGTGGGCATTTTTATTTAGGGAGGAAGCTGGAGAAGTGTGAATTACTTGAGTACTTTATTCCAAAGAAGGCGTCCTGGTGGCACAGTGGTTACATGCTGGGCTGCTAGCCGAAAGGTGGCAGTTCAAACCCACCAGCCGCAGAGAAAGATTTGCCAGTCTGCTTCTGTAAAGATTACAGTCTTGGAACCCGCTGGGGCAGTTCTACTCTGTCCTATAGGTCGGAATCAACTTGACGGAAACTGGTTTGGTTTCTGGTTTGGTCACTCCAAAAGTACTCACAGTTTGTCTTCTGAGATCTGCTTCCCCAAACAGCCTCACTGTGGTCTGCAGCAGTGAACAATCCTCTGGGCAATTAACTTTAACCATTCTAGAAAGTTGCCCAATGATGATTTCACAGGAGCTGAGTCTGCCATGAGCTCACTCGACCAGACCCGGCTCCTTCTCCTCTGTCTCTTGAGCAGATGAATGAATGAATGAATGAACGAAGGTTATCATGACAGGATAAACAACACTTGTCCTTGACAGCAAGTAGGACAGATACAAAGAGCTTAGGTTTTGGAGTCAGACAGACCTGGGTTAGTGTCTGCCACTTCCTAGCTGTGTAACCTTCAGCAAAGGACTTAACTTCTGAGAGCCCCCACTTCCTCATCAGCAAAATGGGTGTTAGTGAGAATTAAAGATAAATATGTAAGGTTCCTCTAGCACCTAACAGGTGGTTCATAGCAGGAATTTGCTTTCTCCTTCCTCTCTCTTTTCCTTCCTCCCTCCTTCCTTTATTCCTTCCTCATAATAACTAATAAGGCACTGGTGATTCCATGGCAGAATTCTCACCTCCCATGTGAGAGACCTGGGTTTCAGGTCTCAGTGGAGTTTCTAGACTAAGATGGACTAGGAAGAGAGGCCTGGTGATCTACTTCTGAAAATCAGCCAGTGAAAACCCTATGGAGCGCAACAGTCCAATCCACAACCAATCATGAGGATGGTGCAGGTCCAGGCTGCATTTCATTCTGTTGTGCATGGCGTCACCATGAGCTGGGGGCCAACTCAACGGCAGCTGATAACAATAATAATAACTAGCAGTTGATGAGCACCCACTAGGCACCAAGCCCTGTGTGCTAGGTGCTTTCCTATACATCATCTTATGTAGTCCTCACTCTCAATCATTATGGGGAAAGGGGTTGAGGTTACATACCCTCCCAAGTATTCACACCCACATCCCTCTATCTCTTGGCCTCTCCCCGGAGCTGTCTTTTGGTCTAACTTTTCATACAAAAACCTAGGAGAAATGCAGTGGGAACAAACCCACCATTTGGAAACTCCTCGGGTGAGTTTAACAGTCTATCAGATGGGAGAGACATCCTAGTCCAATCTTATCATTTCACAAATGAGGCTATCAGGCCCAAAGACGGGAAGTGACTGGCCCAAGATCAGAATGCTGGATAGAAACAGAACCAAGCCTAGAACTTCCAGAACTCAGGTCTCTGGATGCCTTTGCAGAGCTTCTCCCTCTCCTCTGTAGAAAGACCCCCATAATTATACCGGTCCGCGTTTCTCGAACCCTGGCAACACATCAGGTTGCTTCAGGGGACCTTTGAAACAAAGGTCTCTGGGTGGCACTAATTGTTTGTGCTTGGCTACTAACCAAGAATTCGTCTACTAACCAAAAACCTGAGTTCTGTAGCAGCTAACTTGCTAGCTTCCACAATAACACTCTCCATTAATGTTTAGGGGGGGAAAAAAACCATAAATTTCTTAAACATAAATTTCTGAGTAAAAGCTTCAAACACCCAGTTGTACTAAAGCATTGCGGTAAGCAAAGTGTCCGTCTTGAACCAGATGAAGAGACTGTTACTATTATCACTATCGTTATTCTTCTTCTAATCCTCCATTCAGAATTGCCGTTAAGTCCAAGAATACCGCTTTCCTCCATGCCAGCTTCAAGAAAACAGGCATAGAAAGCAACCCACAGAAATTGAATCACAGTTTCCACTAAATACATATTTAATTCCTTATGTATTTTTTATATTTTGTTTTGTGCATGACTGTTTACCTAGTTAATAGTGAAGTGGAATCTATTATCGCCAAGTCACTGGGGTTTCCCTTTTACTCAGTCTTGAAGTGCCCCCTAGTGAAAGATTTTTATATTGTAAAAGCTGAGAAATACATAAGATTTTCAGAAAGCTGAAGAGAATTTTGGAAAGAAATGGGGGCAAAACTGGGGTGGGGACAATTGCTCCTTTGCTTCTGGGTGGTTGGAACGTGATTCTTTTTAAATCTGTTTCTAAGCCCTTTTCTCTATGCGCGCTCACGCAGGTGCCGTGCACACGCGCCCAGGAGACAGAACGGTTTTACCCATAGCTCACACAGGAAGAAAACCTGCACACAAACTTGCAGCAAGGCAAAGGTGAGCGGCCAGGGTGGTCACAGACGCCACGGCCACAGAGAAGCCGAGGACTCAGCCAGTCATTCAAGGAGGGGCCGAGAGACTTTGCCAATGCTAGGTCTGTGAATGAGCAATTTTAGGGAGCATCTTTCAAGGAGAAAAATCTGAGCGTCATCCTTTGGTCATTTCAAGTCATGCAACTTTGTACTGAAAAAAGCCAAGAAAACTCAAACGAAGTGATCTTGAGGGGCAACTAAACACTATATCTAATCGGCAGTTTGCATTCTTGCCTGAGCATTACAATCACTTATAAACCCTTCTCATTCAGTGATCTCAGACTGCAGGACTTGAGCTATCTGCCTGATTCCCTTCTCATCTCACCCTTACACAGAGGGTATCGCAGAATTCTAAACTGGAGAATATGAAAAAAAACAACAAAAACCAAACCCGTTGCCGTCGAGTGGATTCCGACTCATAGCAACCCTAGGAATATGAAAGTCCCAGATAAAGACGCATACTGCTATGTGGGAGTCTCTGAAGGTAACAGCCTTATCCTAGCGTGGTTCCATTAGAGGGAAGCCCTTCCATCAGCAGGCCTTATGCACGCACAAAGAGCTTAACTGTCAGCATTTTGCTATTTCATCATTCTTAAATATAAGAAGACACTCAAGAACCACAAAACATTTGAAAAAAAAATCCTACAATAAGAATAGAAAGGCCAAAACCACCACCACCACTCCCATCCACCCCACCCCCACCCCACCCCATCAAAAAAGGAACAGGAAGAAAACGGAAGAAAGCCTTTAAAATGTCTGATTAATATCCTCAGAAAAATAAAATCTAATTAAAACTAAAAAAAAAAAAAAATCACTTATAGAGCTTTTAAAAAATACCTTTTCCCTATGGCCGTGCTCAAAGATTTGTATTTAATTGGCTTGTGGGAGAGCAGGTACTGGTATTCTTTCAAAAACCCAAGCCAAACCCAAACACGTTGCCATTAAGTCAGTTCCAACTCATGGAGGCCCCATGTGTTAGAGTAGAACTGCTCCATAGGATTTTCTCGGCTGTAATCTTTACGGAAGCACACTGCCAGGCCTTTCTTCTGTGGCACTGCTGGGTGTGTTCAGACTGCTAACCTTTTGGTTAGTAGTAGAGCATAAACCTTTTGCGCCACCCAGGGATCTTTCTTTCAAAGGTCCCCCAAAGCAACCTGATGTGTAGACAAAGTTGACAAACACTGAGCAAAACAATGCCCCTTGCTCAGGTTTATGATCTCACCAAGTCACCTTTTGGGGTGTGATTTAGGTTCCTTTGCGGTCTTCCTACTAGCAGGAGGAGAGCAAGGGCTGGGCATGCAGATCTCAAGCATGCCCTATTCCCTGAGCCCATGCGGTAAGCCAATAAAGTGACCTCTGATTATGGATTGGCTCCCGGGGTAAGTGGCTCACATGAGAACTCAGATAGTCACGTCAACTCGAATTATCAGGGTAATTTTCTAAACTAGAATGGGCCACAGAGCAATGTTGTAATGTGGCCTGCACCCAAGCCAGAGCACAGTGCTACTGAGAAGGCAGTGTGCCCTCAGGGGAATGCACCTGGCCGCCTGTGAGGCCTTGAGTCTGGCCACGCCTCTGTAAGCAGCTTTCCCTGCTGGCTTCCATCTATTACATTACCACATGCCCCGAGGCCTATCAGCCCCCCATGGCCTTTGCAGGGTGAAGGGGAGCAGGCTGGTGGAAGACCTTCCCAGTAACTTCAAATAAAAATAGGGGCTTTTAGTAGTTCTTTTCCCCTTTTTAAAGGGAAATCACCATAGGATCCAGATTTGATATGGGAACAAGCCCGGGCAGCGTCCAAAGTGATACCAGAAAAACCAGTTGCCATCAAGTGACCTGGTGACCTTATGTGTTTCAGAATAGAAGTGTGCTCCATAGGGTTTTCAGTGGCTGATTTTGCAGAAGTAGATCACAAGGCCTGTCTTCTGAGGCACCTCTGCGTGGACTCCAACCACCAACCTTTCAGTGAGCAGCCAAGCACATTAACCATTAGCACCACCAAGGGACTTCTAGGAAAGAAAAAAATTATAGAAATACCTAATTCAGTGGTTCTCAAAGGTTAATGCACCTGAGAATCTCCTGGTGTACTTATTACAAATACAGATTACAAGCCCCACCTAGAGATGCTAATTCAGTAGATCTAGGGTGGTGTCTAAGAATTCATTCATTCATTCAACAAATTTTTAACAAGTTCCTACTGCATGCCAAGCTTTGCCCCTGGGGCTAGGGGTGTGGTGTTGAACAAATGGTCCCTTGCCCTCGTGAAGCTTACATTCTAGTGGAATCTACATTTTTACCAAGATATGCAAGTGGCTTTCACCACAGATGTGGTGAAAAACAAGTGAAATCATGCACTACATATTATTAAGTAAGCACAAGTAATCCATGAGTACCTTGCTTATTGGGTAATCTGTCCCTGCAAAGATGACAAGAATGTGAAGGATCGTGCCTCCCACCTGCCTCTCAGGTGTGCTTCAGCCTTCTTTCCAGTTTTAGGACCACTCACTTGCCCATGCACTGTGGTGTGGTGCAGGGGTTTTCCTTCCTGGAATGCATCTATAAAATGCCTATTCCCAGGCCCACCCCAGACCTTCTGAATCTGTCTCCGGGGATGGGGCTCAGGAATCAGTATTTTATAAAGGCTCTCTGGGTAATTCAGATGGCTTTCCAGGTATGGAAGAAGCCCAAGATTTTAAATTAGACTAATCTGGATTCAAGTCCCAGCTCTGCCACTTATTAGCTATCTGCCACTTATTAGCTATGTGGCCATGGATACGTTGCTTGACCTCTCTGAGACTCAGATTCTTTATCTGTAAAACTGAATTAAAACTGCCTTCCCTCAGAGTTGTGGTGAGGATTAAATTTAGGGGTATTTTTGGTATCTGGCACAGAGACCCACGTGCAGTGGGGCTCCATCATAGCAACTTCGATCGTTAATCTACAGCCCTGGCCAAGCTTGGTGGTAGATCAGAATAAGGTTCTAGGCCCACTACACTATTTAACTTCTCTAAAGCTCTGTTTTCTCATGTGAAAATCAAAAATAGCATTGTTGTTTTGAGGATGAAATGAGTTAATCCATGTAAAGGAAAGCTCTTGGAACTCCCTGGTCCATAGTAAGTGTTCAGCAAATACAGGCTCTTTTTTTATATCCAGCTTTTGTACCTTTGCTCATTTCACTAACCCGTTCTTAAAGCCTAATGAGCATCCCACCTCCTCCGGTTATCCCAGACAGCTGCAAAAATTCATCAAGATGCAGTGGAAAGACCAAGGACTACAGAAGCCAGTTTTCCTGCGTTCAAAATCTCAGCTCCAGGCTTTGGCAGTATGTGTCCTTGGTCATTTTTTTCATATTTCTGAACCTCCATTTTCTGATCAGCAAAATGAGCATATAAGGTTCTCCAGCCTCCAGGACTAACCCTCCAATACTCACCTAAAGTAGTCTGAGTCCCCATTCTATGACTTTTATGGGCTTCTTCTCTCTTCATATTTCTGAGAGCATTTAGGGAGTGTTCTATGTTGCACAAAGTAGTCCCAGAAGCTGCTGGTTGGATCTCACTTCAGACTTCTTCTCCTGGCTTCTCTGCTGCTCCCCTCTTGCTGTCTTGGTGTACCCTCTTCTCCAAGCCACTATCCTCTCCCGATTCTACTGTGCCCCGAGCATGGGAAACACCCCCTTTCTATTTTTCCTCCGAGCACCGATAACCCAGGCTGTGGTGTTTGATAAGCCTTGACTGAAGGCCTGAACAAAAACATCAAGAAGTTTCAATATTAGAAAGGACGATTGCAAACAGGGTGATCAAATATCTCCACCCCAAAATTCCCTCAATCTTGCCCATTGGGGTGGACTCCACTGGGAAAGAAAATAGGAATAGAGCTTTTTGAAGATGAAAGGATAGGTTCCCCTGGAGAGACCTCGTTGGAGGAGCAACAATCCATGGGTCCCCACACTCTGGCAACTTATCCTGAAAATATCACCCAAAAAAAAAGCTTTGTCTGTCACCCAGGCAGAGCTAAGTGAGGGGACCTAGAGAAGGGCCACCTCAAGGCCCAGTAGCCACATGGGAGCTGAGTCCTCCCTGCCAGCAATGACCACTGCCTTCACAAGACCTGTGGTTTCTGTCAGTGCACAAGTGGACCAGCTTCTCAATACTGAAATGTGCAGCCAATATGACCCCTGTCCATGCCACAGAACTGCTTGGCATCATCTAACTGCCCAGGAAGAATACACCTCCCAATACCCCAAGACACCTGTGAACCCAAGGATTGATGTTCTTGTTAGTTACCGTCAAGTCAGCTCTGACTCACGGCAACCCTATTTACAACAAAATGAAACACTGCCCAGTCCCATGCCATCTTCATGATCATGGCTATGCTCAAGTCCACTGTTGTGGTGACTGTGTATTTCAAGGGACTTCCAACCTAGGGGGCTCATCTTCCAGCACTATATCTGACAATATTCTGTTGTGATTCACAGGGTTTTGATTGGCTCATTTTCAGAAGTCACCAGGCCTTTTTTCTTAGTCTGTCTTTGTCTAGAACCTGTCCACCATGAGTGACCTGCTGGGTTTTGAAACACCCCTGCCATGGCTTCCAGCATCACAGCAATACAGAGGTCACCACCCAACCACTGCCACCCGATGACAAACTCACAGTTGGGTGGTGGAAAGGGTAATGGGGGGGCATTTAGCTGAATCATGGGGGTGGGACGCCTCCTCACCTGTTTTAGGGGGAACGGAGCTGTTCGTGACACCCCGCTTTATGCCTGAGACCACGTCTGCTTTCCCCAGCCAACAGGGACAAGTGACATTGTTCACAGCTTGCCCCAATGTCCCCTTTGCCTGCTCAACAAGGGCCCAGCCGGAGCTTGACACTGCTTGGGGGAGGTGCGTAGGGCACTACCCGCACAGCGAAAATTCACTCGCCCTGAGAGCTTCCCATAGAGCGGAACGTGCGGCCTTACCCATCCAGTAAAAATCGGTTTAAATGTCAGCCAGGCAAAGACAATCTTCGCTATGCAGGAGAATAAAGCCCACCTGGGCATATATACACTCGTGTGGCAGCCCCCTGTCACCTTCCCTGCTCCAGCAGGGCAGCCCCCCTGCCAAGCCCAAAAGCGCCCCCTGGGCAAACTACCACGCGCTCCGACCCGCCCTCAGAAGGGCCGCTGGCTCCTCCTTCACCTTAAAACGCAGTAATATCTCCCCTAAATGCTCATATTCAAGTGCAGATGAACGTGCAGCGTGGAGACTGGCTGGTAAGGGGTTTTGTCTAACATTCCAGCTGCTCCCAGGGCTGGGAATTATTGACTCGCAAAGGTGAATACCTTCTCCTGGGCTGCTTCCCGCCGGCAACATTTTCCTGCGCCTGCTTCCTGATGAATGTGTACAGAAGATCGCAGCCGGAAATTCTGCACGCCCCATTGGGCCAACCACCATTAAATCTAGCTCGGGCTGATGAAAGCCACGTCTGCCCACCCTGACTCAGCCAATTTGTCTGCCTGGGGAGAAAAAAATCACGTTGGAAAGAATGGCCCATTTTAGGACAGAGGTTGCTTTTTCATTATTGTGAAACATTTACTATAAAGTGATATTTATCACCCTTTGCTTACTGCATTGCATGCTGGCTGCTAAAAATATGGAGACCAATGTTCCCATTATCCTGAAGGTGATTAAGCTTACATTAGCAAAGTTAACAGGGAACGGGGGTGGCATCCCCAGCTGTGTACGAAGAGCACCTGCAGGTGGACTTTTTACACATTGCCCCCAACAGATGCCTTAACAAAAACAAGACAACCACCACAAGATGATAATAATGAAGGAGGAAGGACGATCCTGGAGACTTAAATGTTAAAAGCATCCCTCATGCAAAATTGTCCCAAGAGAAATATTTCCAGGAAACTGTCTCTTTCATTCAGGGAGTGCTGGTGGCGCAGTGGTTAAGCGCTAGGCTGCTAAACGAAAGAGAGGCGGTTGAATCCACCAGCCACTACTCAGGAGAAAGATGTGGCAGTAGGCGTCCATAAAGATTACAGCCTTGGAAACCCTATGGGGCAGTTCTACTCTGTTCTCTAGGTTTGCTATGAGTCAGAATCCACCGAATGGCAATGGATTTTTATGGGTCCCTTTCATTACATCTTCAGATTATCCTTTCACTCAGCCTTTTCCCCTCAGACATTCAGGATGGGGTAGGATTCTCCACTCTTTCTGCTCTTTACAAGAGAAATTCCAGCGAGGCAGTTCCCACCACTCCCTCTCCCCATTCGCGTCCAGAGGAAGCACCTAGTGGAAGACCTGCCCTGTAGAAGACTCTTAGATAAATATTTACTGGCTGAGCAGAGAATGAGGGAAAGAGCATCTGGTTTACTTGTAGAACTTTAACCGTGAATATAGGTCTCCAGGTAGTGCAAAGATTAAATGCTAAACTGCTAATCTAAAGGTTGGTGGTTCAAACTCACCCAGTGATGCTTCAGAAGAAAGGCCTGGCTATCTGCTTCTGTAAAGATTACAGCCAAGAAAACCCTATGGAGCAGTTCTACTCTGAACGCATGGGGTTGCCATGAGTCAGAATTGACTCAACCACAGCAGGTTTGGGCGTTTGTTTTTTTGGTAACTGAGTGTAAGAGGTCATTGGTGGGTCAGTGGTAGAAGTCTTCCTTCCATGGGGCAAACCTGGGTTCGATTTCAGGTCAGTGCACCTCATGCTCAGTCGATGGAGGCTTACATGTTGCTATGATGCTGAACAGGTTTCAGTAGAGCTTCCAGACTAAGACAGATTAGGAAGAAAGGCTTGGCAATCTACTTCCAAAAATCAGCCAATGAAAACCCTATGGTCACAACAGTTCGATCCACAGCCAATCATAGGGATGGTGCAGGACCAGGCCGCATTTCATTCTGTTGTGCATGGGGTTGCCATGAGTTGGGGGTTGCCATGAATTGGCATGAGTCAGTCCCCAACTCCACAGCAGCTAACAACAACTGTGCGTGTGCCCGTCCACATGCACTATTTCAGCATTATGTTATTTCAGTATCACAGTGGCCGGCCAGGTGGGCATCACTGGCCTCAATTCACAGACAGGGGAAAACAGCTCACTCCATAAATGACCCAGCCATGCTAACAACCCAGGAAAGTGAGAGAAGGCAACAGAAACAACCATGGCTGACCTGACCCTGCTCTAGTACAGCATGGCTCTGCCTGCTGGTGGCAGATGGCTTCACAGTGAGATAACCCAGTCTGATGCACAGTGATCCGCCTAAACTACAGGCAACCCCTAGTGCTGTGCTTAAGAAGCCTTCAGCCCTGTTCCATTGCCTAGGATGAATATATTAAAGGAAAATTTCTTAAATTTGCAAGGAACCCAGAAGCGAGAAAGAACATTGAATACCAAAATGAATAATGACAAAAATAATGACGTTGCCTGATGTCCTCTAACAAAAGACCACCAGGAACACACTTGTGGTTGGGTTCCAACTCATAAGAACAGAGTAGAACTGCTCCACAGGGTTTTCTTGGCTGTAACCTTTATGACCGCAGATCACCACGTCTTTCTCTCAAAGAGCCTCTGATAGGTTCAAACCGCCAACCTTTCAGTTAGCAGCCGGGTGCTTAATGATTGCGCCACCAAGGTACCAATGCTAGGAAGACCTTATTATATAAGATTTGGTCTTGTGTTAATGATTGTGAGGAGGGCTCAAGAGATTGAGGCTTTGTTCTGGATAGGGTGATGTCAGAAAGTGGGGGTAATTCTGTGATCGAGCATCCTAATAATTCTTATCTAGATGGTAAGATGAAGAAGCAGCAGTCATTCATATTAGCCAGGAGAAGGGGGTGCTTAGTCATTTCTGTGGTTTGGGCAATGTTTTTGCTTTTGTCTGCTTTCAGTCTGGTCTTTGCCTTGATCCCTCATGATCACAGAGTGGCCTTCACTGATGTTGATGTTCTATTTTTAGTATTTTAAATATTTGTGTTTAAAAGGACAACACCATGGTCTTGAGCTGGAGTGCCAGGCCAGATCCTGGCTGTAGGGGCTGCTTTTCTCTTCCTATTAATTACTGTTGTTGTTGTCGATGGTGATGGCGGTGCTGTCGAGACAGTTCTGACTCATAGTCGCGCTATATGACAAAGTAGAACTGCCCCATAGGGTTTTCTAGGCTGTAATCTTTACGGAAGCAGATCGCCAGATCTTTTCTTCCCTGGTGCCGCTGGTGGGTTCAAACCACTGATCTTTTGGTTAGCAGCCAAGCATTTAGCTGTTGTGCCACTAGGACTCTTTTAATTACTATTCAAAAAAAAAAACACCAAACCTGTTGCCGTCAAGTTGATTCCGACTCATAGCAGCCCTATAGGTCAGAATAGAACTGCCCCATAGGGTTTCCAAGGAGAGGCTGGTGGATTCGAACTGCTGACCTTTTGTTTAGTAGCTGAGCTCTGAACCACTGAACCACCAGGACTCCTTAATTACTATTAATTACCACTTTTATTTATTCACTCAACAAAGATTGATTGAGGGCTCACTATGTGCCAGGCCCTGTTCTAGGCACGAGGAATATATGACAAGGCCAACAATGCTTCTGCCCTGTGGAGCGGATACTAGTAGGGAGACAGGCAATTAGCAATAAGCAAATGAACATGGAAGAGAATTTCATGTAAAACTACATGCTAGAAGAAAAATGAAGCAGGGTGAGGGGCTAGAGAGTGACATAGACTATTTTGGATACAGTGTTCAGAGAAGGAGGCATCTCTATAAGACAGAATTTAAACAGAGACCAAAATGAAGTAAAGCAATCAACCATGAGAATATTGGAGGAAGGTATCCCCAATAGTGGGAGAAACAAGTGCAAAAGTCCTGTGCATGGAGTGAGCTTAGCATGTTTGCAGAAAAGCAAAGTAACCAGTGTGGATGGAAAACAATGAGAAAGGGGAGAGTGGTAAGAGCTGAAGAGGGAAGCGGAGGGCTGAGAACAAAGGGGTAGACAAGGGCTAGATCATACAGGGCCTTGAAGGCTTGGCCAGAACTTCAGTGCTGGCACTCAGGGCCTGGCCCGGGGTGAGCCCTCAGTGAATCGCATCTCGTCACTCTCTGTTCTCCAATCTCTAAAAGCTTTCATCACAAATAGAGTTTGAATGGGGCAGATGGGGGGAAGCCTGGATTAAACAAAATGCTAACTAAAAAGGAACTAAGAATGCAAGCAGGTCCACATGGAGATTGTTGGGCTCAGCTCTGAGCCCCAGATTTTAAGAAAAACAGTGATAGAACATAAAAAAGATTACTGGGTTGTTAGGGGAACAGCCAAGAAATCAGGTCATGTGAGAAACAATCCCTGGCCTGGATGGTACAAAATGGAAACACCCCCTGGGCCCTGCGCAGGGCAGGGAGAATGATGAGCAGGAGACCGCTTCTCCTACCTCTGCCCTTGACTCCCCCTTAAAGACTCTAACACTTGTTCTGTGTCAATGGGACAATCAACTTACAAATCTTATCTCATTCAATCCCCACAGCAAATTTGCCAATCAAGTGTTATGATCCTATTGTCCAGGAATCCGATGTCAGAAAGCTAAGCATCTGCCAGAGGTCACATTATTAAAACAAGATACATTGAGTGGGCACTTGTGCAAGGCCGAAGTCTATTCTAAGCACCAGGTGTAAATCATTTAATTCTCACAACTTTATGAGATGTGTGATTTTGCTCTCTCCATTTTATAACTGAGAAGATTGAGGCTTAGAGGAAACGTACTTTATGAGTAAGAGGTGGTTCCAGGATTCAAACAAAGGCTTTTGGACTCAAGAGTCCTTGTCCACAGTCAGTAAGCAACACAGACGCCATATTGGAGGGGGGAGGGGTTAACACTGGAGCCTTAGCGTGGCTTGCCATGGTCCCTTTACTCCTCTCCACTGCCTTTGTGCCAAGTGTTCTGCTAGGTGAGCTCTCTACTACCATCATATGATCCTAAGAATTCTAGTGAAAACAGTTGGGAAAAGCAAAAAGCAGAGATGGAAGAGAAGAAGATATATATACCGGACAACGTTTTGTTCTGTTATACATAAGGTAGCTATGAGTTGGAGCCAACTTGACGGGACCTAACAACAACTAATAATAACTATATATGTATGTACGCACACACACACACACACACACACACACACACACACACACACACACATATATATGTTACCAGTTTCCATCAAGTCAATTCTGACCTATGGCAACTCATAATGACCCCATGTGTTGCAGAGTAGAAATGCAGTCCGTACGGTTTCCAGAGCAGATCGACAGGTCTTTCTTCTGAGGCACCTCTGGATGGGATCAAACTGCCAACCTTTCAGTTTGTAGTTGAATGCTTAACCGTTTGCACCACCAGGGGCTACTACTGTGTGTGTGTGTGTGTGTGTGTGCATGTGTGTGCGTGTGTGTGTGTGTGTGTGTGTGTATAAAACCCAAAACTCATTGCCGTTGAGCCAATATATATCCACCACCTGTCTGTCAGTTTGTCATACTGTGGTCGCTTGCATGTTGCTGTGCTGCTGAAAACTATGCCATCTCTGTTTCAAATACCAGCAGGGTCAACCATGTGGACAGGTTTCAGTGGTGCTTCCAGACTGAGATATACTAGTAAGAAAGGCCTGGTGATCTACTTTAGAAAATTGGCCCATGAAGACCCTATGGATTACAACAGAACATTGTCCACCTTGCTTGCTTTGGACACATCATTAGGAAGGATTAATCACTAGAGAAGGACATCATGTTTGGTGAAGTAGAGGGCCAACAAGGGCGTGGGAGACCCTCGGTGAGGTGGATTGGCAAAATAGCCACAACATGAACTCGAACGTGCCAGTGATCATGAGGGTACAGGACCAGGCAACGTTTCATTATATTGTACATAAGGCTGCCATGAGTCAGAGTCAAATCTACGGCAGCTATCTCTCTCTGTCCCTATATATAAACATATACATGGCACGGCATGAGTTAACTTCTAATAGACTTCGATACCTTGCCAAGTCCCTTGCTCTGTAATTACTCCCCAGTCTTTTCCTTAGCCTGAAAAGGAAGAGATATTTCTGAAGGAGAAGCAGTAACTATACTAAGTTGGCGTCCACACTATTCAAAGAAGTCTCCAAAACACTGGTGGAGTGATTGAAGCAGACAGGACAAATGTGCATGGCAGGGGCCACAGGACTTTCGTTCAAAAATGTTTGCAACCTGCTTCTTCACTTAATATACCATGAACGTTTTCTCATACCACATCAACACGATCCTTAATATCCATATAATACTCCATTTTTTGGATGTATCTTAATAAGCCTTAACATTCTGGTTTGTTCATCCTTATAAATATACTGCGGTGAACATCATCGTATATACAGCTCTGTGCCCTCCTCTGGATATTTCCAAGGCTTTTTTTAGTATCCACAGTCACCCGCCTTACCCAGCTGAATGTGCTGAGAGATTTCCACAGAATTCCACCTCAGTCCGGATTTTCATTTGCAAATGTGTTTGCAAACGTATTAAAAGGCATGTATCGATCTACGTTTGCAATTTTAATGGCTCATTGAGAAAGCATTTACAGACATTGTTTTAGGACCTGGACTTTAAAAACTAGGGCAGGGTCAAGGAAAGTAAATTCCATATTTAATCAAAGACAAAGAAGAATGAAAAATACCTTCGTGGGAGCTCTCTCAGCATATGAGTTCTTTCCTTTGTAATAAATTCATCCAAGAATTGTACTTTGCTCGAGTCATTTTTAAACCTCTTTCTCTTTTAAAAAGAAAAAGGTAAGGAGATGTGTGTTTTATGCAATGAGATAGCTGCAGAAGGCTTGTATTTCGTTTTGCTCGGTATTAATCTCCACATTCAACTCGATGCTGCTTTCGCTGAGTCAGCACCGTTCCTTTAAGTGACCTGATTCTGTAATTCCATTATTAATATTATGAAAATGGCTTTCCTCTACACTGTTTTGTGCTATCAATGGAAAACCACAGTTCCAAAATGCATTAGTCGTTGCCGGCTCAGGCAGAATTATTTGCATCAATATAAACCGAGTTAATCATCGCTCCATTTGAATAATCAGTCACATGGCGGCCCCGCCCCTCCCTGGTGGCTCTGCGGAATTGCATTTGGGTCTCCCATTCTCCAAAGCACTGCAGATTTTCCCACTCACTGTAGCAGCAACATCTTGCCATTTACTTTGCAATTTTTCCTCTCCTTGCCTGACAGTGATGTAAGTCCACTCGCAGCACCCTAATCAGCCGGTCGGAGGTGGTAAATGGCATGTGTTAAAATCAATAAGCATAAGGGGGGGGGGGGAGTTCATTAGGAAAAATAACGAGCCCGGGAATAATAAATGTCAGAACAGCAAAGACTCCTCTTATTTTTCACAATATTAATTGCCTTTAGTGTCTTATGCGTTGAGGTAATATTTTACTGATTTGCAATTTTTAAAACCAAAATAAGGCAGATGAGGACCAGGGGTGGGGGAGAGTGCAAATTAGATGTTCATGAGGTGGCTTTTGATATGTTCTAACCTATGCACCTACCCTCAGCTCAGCCACCCTGGAGATTTTTCACTGACAATATTGTTGGCCATAATCTGAAAATGAAGGGGCTGGAGGCCTGAGAGAAAAACGGGAACCAAGGAAATATTTTAAAATGCAAATCAAGTCACTTTACTCCTCCACTTAAAACCCTTCAACAGTGTCCCATTGCTCCTAGTATCAGTCCAAAGTCCTCTATGTGGCGCCATGGGCGTCTTGATGGAAACCCACCTGCCTTGCCACCTATCATTCCATTCTCCACCCCCCACCACCCCACACACTGTTCGAGACACACTTGGCTTTTCTTTGTTTCATTGGTGGTTCCTGCTCTCTTGCCCCTCATAGTCCCATCTTCTTCAGTGCTCATCCGTCTGTTTGTCTGCCATGTTCTTTTAATCCTGTTCTTTTAACCCTGGTGGCACTAAGAGCTTCTCTGCTAACCAAAGCACCAGCAGCTCAAATTCACCAGCCATTCCTCAGAAACCCTCTGGGGCAGTTCTACTCAGTCCTATAGGGTCACTATGAGTCAGAATTGACTCAAAGGCAATGGGTTTGGTTTTGGTTTGGCTCAAATGGTTAAGCGCCTGACTACTAACTGAAAGGTGGGTGGTTCAAGTCACCCAGAAACACCTCAGAAGAAAGGCCTGGTGATCTGCTTCTGAAAAGTCATAGCCTTGAAAACCATGTGGAGCACAGTTCTACTGTGCAACCCATGGGGTTACCATGAGTTGGAATGGACTCCATGGCAACTGGTTTGTGTTTTGGGTTTTATAAACTTAACCCATTGGCATGGAGTCGATTCTGACTCATAGTGACCCTATAGGATGGAGGAAAACTGCCCCAGAGGGTTTCTAAGTATGTAATCCTTACAGAGGAAACCCTGGTGGCGTTGTGGTTAAGTGCTGCGGCTGCTAACCAAAAGATTGGTGGTTTGAATCCACCAGGCGCTCCTTGGTAACCCTACAGGGCAGTTCTACTCTGTCCTATAGCGTCGCTGAGTCGGAATTGACTCGACGGCAGTGAGTTTAATCCTTATAGAAGCAGACCACCGCATCGTCTCCCAAAGAACCGCTGAAAGGTTGAAAATGCCACTCTTTCAGTTTTCTAAACTTAGCTAGCACTTACTCAGCCTTGGGTTTCAGATGATGTCACTTCCCCTGACAAATCTTCCCAGACCCTTAAAAGGAGAGGATATTACACCCATTTCCAAAGCACTCTGTGAAACCCCTTTGTAACACTTTTTGTAACATGATCGATCACCATCTCTTCTTCATCTGAACATAAGCACCGTGAGGTCAGCCACTGTAAATGTCTTGCTTGCTAGTCTCCCCAGAGAGCAGACCACAGCACAAGACAAGTGGCCAAGTGGACAGTAGTGTAGGAAGATCTATTTTTCTTCAACATAGACCTCCAGCCTTATCTTGGTTTCCTAGTGTTGCTGTAAGATAAATATCACAGGTGGGTTGTTTTAAAGAACAGATATTTATTTTCTCACAGTTTAGAAGCCTAGAAGTCCAAATTCAAGACCCTGGCTCCAGGGAAAGGCTCTCTGTCAGCTCTGGGGGAAGAACTTTGTTTCTTTCAGCTTCTGTTCCTTGGTTCCTTGGTGATCTCCATATGGCATCTATCTTCCTCTCATTTGTGCTTCCTTGTTTCTGTGTCTATGCTGATCTTTTTCTCTCTCAAAAGTGATTAGGTTTAAGACACACCCTACACTGAACCGACCTCATTAACATAACAAAGAAACCACTATTTCTAAATGGGATTACATCCACAACAATAAGGGGTAGGACTCCGACACTTATTTTAGAGGAACACAATCCAGTCCCTAACAGAGAAACTAAACAGATAGCCCAGCAGATACCCCCTACAGGTACCCTGAGCTTGTCCTGTATCTCAAGCACCTGAATGACCCATCATCTCTGGAGCCACCACATCCTTCATGGGCTGCCAACCTCATGAACGGATGGCCAGTCCGTGCATGTGAGTAGAGTTTGTCCTTTGCCTTGGGCTCAGCCCTAATGTACCCAGACTAATGTGTGTGCCCTTTGATTATTTGAAAACCCCAGCTGCACGTGCTATGTGAGTATGTTTACTGGAAAATCCCAAAGAAGCTATATCCAAGCAGCATCAGCCTATGCAGGAACTGGAGGCCAGTCCCCCAGCTAGAAGATGACTTCCACACGCACAGCACATCCACAGCCGACGGGCCAGCACACATACAAGAAACATTACAGAACATGCTGGAAATGACACCTCCCTGAGAAATGAAAGCCCCAGCAGCTTTTTCCAAGTACCATCTGTCAGTCTCACATAACACATACTAGAGACTAGCACTCTTGCAGATATGATTATACTATAGGGGGAAGTCACATTAAAAAAAAAAATCCACAGTAAGAAAAAAACTACTTAAAGGCACTTGCCGTAATGAAGCTACATTAAATTATAACAAACAAATGTCCTCTTGAAAGAACTTCCACAGCTAAAAGCCTTCTCCTGGCTAGAATGCAACAATAATCTAATTTAAGGGCCTTATTTGAAACTTGCTCTTGAATGTAGAGTAGATAAAGTGAATAGAAGAAATGATCAAGTAAAAGAGCTGAACAGAAGATTTTAAAGGGTGACTTAAGAAGACAAAATAAAGTATTATAATGAAATGTGCAAAGACCTGGAGTTAGAAAACCAAAAGGGAAGAATACACTAGACATTTCTCAAGCTGAAAGAACTGAAGAAAAAATTCAAGCCTTGAGTTGCAATGTTGAAGGATTCTATTGAATGATACAGGAAGCATCAAAAGAAGATGGAAGGAAAACAAAAAGTCACTGTACTGAAAAGAATTGGTTGACATTCAAATATTTTAGAAGGTAGCCTATGATCAAGAACTGATGGTCTTGATGGAAGAAGTCCAAGCTGCACTGAAGGAATGGTTCCAGGAATTGATGGAATACCGATTGAGACGTTTCAACAAACAGGTGCAGAGCTGAGGTGCTCAGTCATTTATGCCAAGAAATTCGGAGGAGAGCAACTGGAAGAGATCCATATTTGTGCCCATCCCAAAGAAAAGTGATTAAACAGAATGTGTAAATTATTGAACAATATCATTAATATTACACACAAATAAAATTTTGTTGAATATAATTCAAAAATAGTTGCAGCAATACATCGACAAGAAACTGCCAGAAATTCAAGCCGGATTCAGAAGAGGACAAGGAACCAGGGATATCATTGCTGATGTCAAATGGCTTTTGGCTAAAAGCAGATAATATCAGAAAGATGTTTACCTGTGTTTTATTGACTATGCAAAGGCATTCGACTGTGTGGATCAAAACAAATTATAGATAACATTTCAAAGACTGGGAATTCCAGAACACTTAATTGTGCTTGTGTGAAACCTGGACATAGACCAAGAGTCAGTCATTTGAACAGAACAAGGAGATATTGCATGGTTTAAAATCAGGAAACGTGTGCATCAGGGTTGCATCCTTTCACCATACTTATTCAGTCTGTGACAGGAACTCTTGTGCTGCAGTGGTTAAAGCAATCGACTGCTAACCAAAAGCTCAGTGGTTTGAAACCACCAGTGGCTCCACAGGAGAAAGATGTGGCAATCTGTTTCCGTAGAGATTTACAGCCTTGGAAATCCTATGGGGTCGCTATGAGTCAGAATCCACTTTACGGCAGTGGGTTTATTCTATCTGCATGCTAAGCAAATAATCCAAGAAGCCAGACTGTATGAAGAAGAACATAGCATCAGGATTGGAGGAAGACTCATTAACAACCTGTGATATGTAAATGACATAACCTTATTTGCTGAAAGCTAAGAGGACTTGAAGCACTTACTGATGAAGATTAAAGACCACAGCCTTCAGTATGGATTACACCTCAACATAAAGAAAACAAAACTTTTCACACCTGAACCAGTAAGCAACATCATGATAAACAGAGAAAAGATTGAAGTTGTCAAGGATTTCATTTCACTTGGATCCACAATCGACACCCATGGAAGCAGCAGTCAAGAAATCAAGCAATGTATTGCATTGGGCAAATTTGCTGCAAAAGACCTCCTTAAAGTGTTAAAAAAGGACTAAGGCAAACAGTTAAGTGCTCAGCTGTTAACTAAAAGGTTGGAGGTTCCAGTCGACTCAGAGTCACCTCAGAAGAAAGGCCTGGCATTTGACTTCTGAAAGATCAGCCATTGAAAACCCTATGGAGCACAGTTCTACTCTGACATACATGGGGTTGCCATGAGTCAGAATCAACTTGATGGAAACTGGTTTTATGTATGTGTTCGTGCACGTGTACATGTGCATATATGTATGTGTATGTGTATATATACGTACACACACATACACACATACAGTAGTAATAGTTGCCACATTTTTCTCCAAAGTAGTTACACCAATTTTCATTTCCAACAGCAATGGATAAGAGGTCCCATTATTCCACATCCAAAACAAAAGTTGGGACAGTCAGATTTTATTTTTTGCTGGTCCAATGCTGTGAAATTGTGTCTAATTTTAGTTTTAATTTGCATTTCTATTATTACTAGTGAGGCTGAACATTTTTTCATGTGTTTATTGGCAGATGATGTTTCCACATCTATAAATTATCTCTTCATCCATTTTATCCGTTTTTATTAACTTGTTTGTATTTCTTTTTTAATTAGTAAAACTCCTTATGTATTCTGGATATTTATACAGTATTTCTTCCTAAATTTTTTTCACTTTTTTAAAAGGATCTTTAGAGGAACAAAAACTTTTTTGATTTAACACAAATTAAATATTTTAATTTTTGCTATAGAATATTATGAAATTTTTTCTACCCAAAGTTCATAAAGATATTCTTTTTTTTAAAAAAGTTTTTAGATTTTCGTATTTAAGTCCTTCCACATTTAGATCTTTGTTATGGGTTGAATTGTGTCTCCCAAAAAGATATGTTGAAGTCCTAACTCCTGACACCTGTGAATGTGACCGTTTTGGAAATAGAATTCTTGTAGATATGAATCAAGTTAAGATAAGGACATAGGGGGGTAGGGTAGGCCGAGATTGGAGCTATGCTGCCACAAACCAAGGAATGCCTGGGACTGTCAGAAGCTGGCAGAGGCAAAGAAGTATCCTCCCTTAGAGGTTTCTGAGGGAACAAGGCCCTGCCAAAAACCTTAATTTTGGACTTCTCACCTCCAGAACTGTGACAGAATAAATTTCTTTTGTTTTAAGCCACCCAGTTTGTGGTAATTTGTTACTGCCACTCTAGGAAACTAATACAGTCCATCTTAGTTTCCTACTGCTGCTGTAACATTAATACCACAATGTAAAGGGGGGGTAGACAATTCAATCCATAACAGTCTTTAGCCCACATGATACTAGGAATGTCATTTTATTTTCCTCCGTATTAATAACCAATTGCTAATAAATAAAATGCATTTGTTGAGTACTTTCCTCACTGAGCTGTAACAAAATGGATTTGATTCTCTTGGAATCCAGATTTCTGGGTTCATGAAATTGGGGTGACCCACCTAGGCCGTCCACCCTTAAGTGTCCTTTTGAACCTTAAAAGAACTTGTTCCCTGGAGTCACCTTCAGGTCAAACAGTAGCTTAGTAATCAGTTTAGCGGAGAGGTTTTGGCCTTAGGCATTGGGTTCTTTTGCAAAATTATCTATGTGCACCCAGCTTTGAGAAACAGTAACTTCAGGGCCTGATTAGAGGTTGCATTTTAGTTTGTATGGCATGACCTTGGTCATTCTGTTTCTCTAAGGGATGGATCCTGAAACCCTGCTTGTGCTTTGATGTTATCTTCTGGGAAATTAACACAACAGTGACGTATATAACCCATTTTCACTCTCCCCTCTTTGGAGCGCCTTCCCAACATGTTTGGGTGATGCTGTCTAATTTGAACTGTATCTACTCACCATGAATATATTCTGTTACACTAATTTTTGGTGTTTCTCTAAGCAATTTAGGTTTTTGACAGCTGCAATGCCAACCATATATGCATGGAGCTGTATCTGGGCTCTCTAACCTTTTCCAGTGACCTCCCTGCCTGTGTCTATGCCAGTACCACACCATCTTTACTACAGCTTCCCAAGATATCTTGCTATCGGGTAGTTGTCTATAATCAGGCTTTAGCATATCCTAGAATAGTCCCCTAGCGAGGAATGGGAGGCACCCCATCCCCACGCAGCTTCTTCCAATGAGTTTACACAGCACTGGCTTCTTGCTTTAGTCTTTAACCCACTAAAATAGCTTCCTTTTCCCCTTAATTTTCAGTTTCAGCAAAGGTTAGGCTGTCTTGTAGTTCTTCAAGTTGAAAGATTAGTTTCCCCTTTATAGCCCCATCTGAAAACAGACATCTCATTAGCAAAACTGCATTCACCATGACGATTTCAGTGTCGCAATTAAGCATCGCCTGACCACCTTAGTGATGAGGGAGGAGAGTAAAGGGAGAAGTGGTATGCTTAACTGCTGCATGCTCCCAGTAAACAAGTTGCCATGGAGTTGATGCTGACCCTGGGTGTGTGTTAGAGTAGAACTGTGCTCCAAAGGCTTTTCAATGGCTGATTTTTTCAGAAGTAGATTGCCAAGCCTTTCTTCTGAGACACCTCTAGGTAGACTTGAATCTCTAACCTTTTGGCTAGCAACTGAGTGCATTAACCATTTGCACCACCCAGGGACTCCCCAAGAAAGTATAAGCCAAACAAAAATCAAAGAAAGCTACAGTGTGATTTGAGGAAAGCACAACTGTCTAATGAATAGCAACAAGGGATGGGGGTTGGAGTAGGGGAGTTTTAATTTGGCTCAGTGTTTCCCCCTTCTCTCCTCATGGGCTACCCCAAGTCCCACCTGCATTCTCTACCCATTCTCGCCCCTTTCCTTTTTTTTTTTTACCTGCTAAATCAAGAAAAACTTTCATTTCCACCTCTTCCAAACCTTCCCTGGCTGTCCAATGTTCACTTTCTAATTTATTGTTCATATTTTCTTTTTCCAGGTTCCTACCACTAATCTCTGTTCAATGCTCCTTGCTCCTAAGAAATTCCTGATTTCTGTTTATATATTTCTAACTTCTCTGTTTTGCATGTATTTATAAGCACAGAACATTGTCTGACTTGCTTACTTCGGACACATCATCAGGAGGAATCAATTGCTCTAGTAGGACATCATGTTTGTCAATGAGGGCGAGGTAGACCCTTGGTGAGATGGATTGGCGCAATAGTTGCAGCTATGATCTCAAACATGCCAGTGATTGTGAGGATGGCGCAGGACTGCGCAACGTTTCCTTCTGTTGTACATAGGGTCATTATGAGTCGGAGTCAACATGACAGCAACTAATACACACACACACTATAGGCATCTTCAAAATGTGGTAGGGCAAAGCAAAATCTATATATATGTCTCATTTTACAGGTAAGGAGCTGAGCATCAGGGAGACAGGGCAACTGGTTCAAAAATCTGTAGTGCATCTGGGCTAGAAATCTAGACTCTTAATCCCCAAGACAGTGTCCTTCCTTCTTCTTACACCTCCCTCCTCTTTCATTGGCCTTTTGGAACTAAAACTCCATTGGCCAACTTGGGCTGCAAGGGCTTACCTCTCTCATCTTTGCCAAGCTATCCAGGAAACCACAGTAATTCAGAATTGGCTTCAAGGCATTTGATTCCTGGATTCTGTATGTGTGTGTGCATGCGCACGTGGTGTTTACCCACTTGAATAATTAAGCATGAGTCTAAAACTCTGCAGGAATGGCTGCCCCTCATGCCGATGCCCTTCTAGTTCCTAAGCCCTTAGCACTCCACCTAGGGTACAGAGTTTTAGAAGCTGCTCAGGAAAGGTGGGGAAATCTTGACATTGACTTAAGAGCTTTTTCACCCAGCAGGAGCCGTCATTTTAATATCAGCATGGAGAACTTGCCTGACCAGACCAGACGCCCACTCCAGAGTGCAGAAATAAGAATTGCAACAAATTGCGCATATGTTGGCCCAGGTGAAGAGGGCCACTTGAAGGGCCTGCTCCATGAGCTTAACAGCACAGAAAGGCCCTGCCAAGGAGCACGCTTGTCCAGTGTAATTGGAACCAGTTCAGTCTGGCCAGGGCTGAGCGTTCCCTACCCATTTACATGTGCAAAGGATACCAGGTTCCATAAGCCCAGGGTCCCTTCCTCACAGGTGTGTACCTCACCCCTGGCTCAAGACTGGCTCCAACCTCCACCGAGTTGTCACACTTGAGAGAGCATCAGAATGACCTTGGGAGAGCCCCCACCGGTCACGTGACCATGATGGACACCCAGCCTTTCTATTTCCCTACCATAGCCATCTTTAGAAGTGCAAGTCTGCCTATCAGAACTTACTGAAGCTCTAGGGGAGTTCCTCAGAGGAGAAGGAAAGATGTGGCTGAAAAAAGAATCACCAGAAGGGCTTGTTAAACTGGGACTGTGTGGCTCCACCCCCAGAGTCTCTGATTCACGTGGGTTTGGGGTGGGACGGACTGAGAATTTGCATTTCTAATAAGTGCTCAGGAATGCTGATGTTGCTGGAACATGAACCCCACGGTGAGAACCTCTGCTCCAAACATGGTTACCATCTCCAACGGAGTCCCTGGGTGGTAAAAATGTCAAGCATTCGACTACCAATCAAAAGGCTGGCGGTTCAAACCCACCCAGAGGCACCTCAGAAGAAAGCCCTGGTGATCTGCTTCAGAAAGGTCACAGCCTTGAAAACCTATGGAGCAGTTCTACTCTGCACACATGGGGTTGCAATGGCAACTTATAACAACAATAACAGCAACAACCACGTTCAGTACCACACAGGTGCCAGGCACCATGGGGACAGAGAAATAAATAAATGCTTAAATACAACCTACCCCTCCAAGAGACTTAGAAATATCTGCTGACTCCATATGAGTCCCACCATGCATGGGACTTCGGTAAGATTCACAACTGAGTACGCTGGGGCACTGACAGCCCCAAGGGGTAATATTTCCTGTTCAATCAAGTCTTCAAATGCAGAAAGAAGGCAATGGCATTTTAAGAAACATGACCCACCAAGGAATCCTATCATATCCTTTCTTTCTCACGTATAAACTTCCTGTGTTAGCCAACCACTTAAGCTGAAAATGATGGCAAAGGAGGAAAGGGAAAGAGAGGCAACTCATCATTTCCTTTTCCTTTCTGCCCTTTGTAACTGATGAGTAAGACAAAAGTAGAGAGGGTTGGTAGAATGTGCACCTACCAAGAAGTGAAATAAAAGCAGCTGAGTTAGTTTTGTGCAGTGTTTCTTCTGTTCTGGTAAGAATGAAATACATGTACATGTACGAGCTGTGAAATAGGAGCTATGTAATTTTGGTGATTCTGCGTGAGTTAAACGCTCTTCTGTGTGTGTTTAAAAGTGACATTACATAATATAAACGTGAGTAGTAAAATTCGTGTAAATTAAAATTTTAATTTTTCTTTACTTAGAACTTTGAACAGCAAATAAAAAACACCATGACAAGTCGAGAAAGAGACCATGGAAGAAAGGAAAAGATTTTATATTTTAGTACCTTTAACATCAATTTATTGCTTTTTGAAAAAGGAGACTTTCATTTTCATTTTGCAGTGAGCCTCGCCTCTTATGTAGCTGGCCCAGTTCCAGCATCAGCCAAGAGCTGCAGGAAATGCTCCTTCTAGTCAGGTGCTCTGAACTTTTGCTTTTCCCCAACTCTAAAAGCTAGATCTCCCTATATATTTCCTTTTTGTTTTTTAATTATTGTGGTAAAACTATGCATAACAAAACATTTCCCAATTCACGTTTTTACATGTACATTCAGTGACATCGATTATGTGCATCTTGTTGCGCCACCATCACCACAATCCTTTTCCAGATCATTCCACCACCATTAATAGAAGCTCAATGCCCCCTAAGCAATGACTCCACCTTTCTCCCTCCCTCCCACTTCACTAATCAGCTTTGGTTTCTATATATTTGCTTATTTCATATGAATATGATCATACATATGTATCCTTTCGTAACTGACTTATTTCACTCAGCATTGTATTTTCAAGGTTCATCCATATTGCAGCATGCAGAAGGAGTTCATTTCTCTTTAAGGCTGAGTAGTATTCCATTGTATATGTATACTACATTTTGTTTATCCATTTATCTATTAATGGACATTTAGGTTGTTTCCACCTTTCGGCTATTGTGAATAGTGCTGCAATGAACATTGGTGTACAAGTTTCTGTTTCCATTCCTGCTTTCAAGTCTTTGGGGGTATATACCTAGGATTGGGATTGCTGGTTCATATCGTAGTTCTGCCTGATATATTTCTTTATGTATTATTTATATGCATATAACAAACAAAAATTTTATATAATCACAGTGCTCAGGTGTGCAAAAATGTCACTTTTTTTCATTTCTCCATAACTGAACAAAACTTAGCTCTGAAGACTCTATTTATCACTGATCGTAATTTTTTTTTTTTTTCCAATTCAAGGTAACTCAGAGACTTTGGGATTTGAACTCACTCAATTCAGGATATTCTCTTTGCATCTTCTTCCTCAACTTCCTGTTGTTGGGTGTCGTCGAGTCAATTTCGACTTATAGTGACCCCATGTGACAAAGTAGAACTGCTCCATAGGGTTTCCTTGGCTGTAATCTTTATGGGAACACATTGCCAGGTCTTTCTCCCACAGAGCAGCTGGGTGGGTTGGAACCGCCAATCTTTTGGTTAACAGCTGAACACTTAACCGTTTTCACCACTAGGCTGCCTTTCTCAACTCACCAGGAAGTGGTTAAACTCTGGAAAGAAATTTCTGGCCTATTACACTCACCAGCATTCATCCATGCTGATTTGAACTGAGATATAAAATTACCATTGATCTTTGGTCATCATTTCTCATCCCACTGCAGATATAGCTAAAATGTCCGATCTCTGCTCTGGCTCTCCAGTCTACAGAGACTGCATCCTCTTCCTGATCACTGAGAGGCCTTCCATGTCCAGCAGACTGCCTCAGCCTCTTCTCACTTCTCCTTGGTCTGCTGGAGACTTGGGGGCTTGCCTCAAGCACTCTTAGCCTAGATCAGGGGTTGGCAAACTACGGCCCGAGGGAAAATTTGGCCCTCTACCTGATTTTGTAAATAAAGTTTTATTGGAATGCAGTCATGCCCATTCATTTCTGCATTGTCCGTGGCTGCTTTGATGCTACAACAGCAGAGTTAAGTAACTAGAAAAGAGACCGTATGATCCACAAAAGTATATAAATTATTATTTTTAATACTTTAATAAATTATTTAATTTAATAATAAAATATTTTAAGTATCAAATAAAGTATTTATTATCTTTCTCTTCACAGAAAAAATTTACCTTGGCCAGAAAAATTACATTGGTTGTTACTTTTACTCACTGATACTTAAATGCAGTAGGTATTCCTTTCTTCTTTAGAAAGTTTGTCTCTTCCTCAGGAAGCAAGATTCAAGTCCTCTTTACTTTGCAGAATACTCCAAACTTACCTGGAGATTCCATCAACCCCACTAAGAGAGCAGGCATTTGTCCATGTCTCAAGATGGAGATCCATCATTGTCTTAACCCTAGTGACATTCTCTCCGCGTGTCTCTTACCAACAAGCTATCAGGACTTTATCTCCTCTTTGCACGGGGAGACTGATTTTATATCATCATGAATTGACCACTTGTATTAGTTATATAAGGATCCCTAGTGGCACAATGATTAAGTGCTCGGCTGTTAACCAAAAGGTCATTGGTTCAAACTCACCAATGGCTCCATGGAGAAAAGACCTGGCAATCTGCTTCTGTAAAGATTACAGCCTAAAAACCCTGTGGGGCAGTACTACTCTGTCATATAGGGTCATGGATTGAATCGTGTTCACCAAAAATATCTATCAACTTGGTTAGGTCATGATTCTCAGTATTGTAAGATCATCTATCATTTTATTATCTGATGTGATTACCCTATGTGTTGTAAATGCTATCACTATAATGTAATAAAAGGGATTAGTGGCAATTATATTGATGAGCTCTAAAGATTATGTAGTGTCTTAAGCCAATCTCTTTTGAGATATAAAAGAGAGAAGTGAGCAGAGAGACCTGGGGACCTCATACCACCAAGAAAGCAGTGGTGGGAGCAGAGTGCATCCTTTGGACCTGAGGTTCCTGGGCTGAGATGCTCCCAGACCAAGGGAAGACTGATACATCACAAGGACCTTTCTCCAGAGCCAACAGAGAGAGCAAGCTTTCCTCTGGAGCTGATGCCCTGAATTTGGACTTGTAGCCTACTAGACGGTGAGAGAATAAATTTGTCTTTGTTAAAGCCATTCACTTGTGGTATTTCTGTTATAGCAGCACTAGATGACTAAGACATAGGGTCTCTATGAGTCAGAATTGACTCGACGGCACACAACAACAACAATTAGTTATCTACTTCTGTATAACAAATTACCCTCAAATTTATCAGCTTAATAAAACAAACATTTGTTATCTCACAGTTTCTACGGGTCAGGGATCCAGGCATGACTTAGTTGGGTGTCTCTAGCCCAATGTTTGTCATGAGAGTAAAGTCAAGTTGTTGTCACTCAAGGCTTCAGTCGTCTCAAATCAGATCTGCTTCCATGCTCACTCGCATGGCTGTCGGCAGGCCTCAGAAGATTGACTTCCAAGCACACTCACTCAGGCCTCTCCACAGGACTGCTTCATGACATGGCAGCTGGCGTCCTCAGAGGGAGCATTCCAAGAGAAGAAGTGAGAGACAGCCACCAAGATGAAAGCCACAGTCTTTTTATACTCTATTTTTGGAATTCTTCCACTGGATTTTACTTGTTAGAAGAAAGTCAGAAAGTCCAGCCCAAACTGAAGGGCAGGGAAATAAGCTCCACCTCTTACACAGAGGAGTACCAAAGAATTTGTGGACATAGTTTTAAAAAGGCCAGACCACTCTAAGAGTTATGACAAACTGGCTTCAAAACACCTCATGTCAAAAAAAAAACAAAAAACAAAAACAAACCTTGAAGTAGAAAGCCTTTGCTATCAAGACAATTATCTCTACCATTAACTTTAAAAATCCATTCAGAAACTTGCTGGAAAACCTTTCATAGATATCTTTACGCTCTGCTTCACTGCACTCTTCCCCTAAAGACAATACTTCAGGGCAAAAAAATAAAAGAAAGAAAGCAAGATCTTGGTATTATCTCTAATTTTGTCCTACCGTATTCATCTAACAAAGCATTTGGATGGCTAAAATCTATCTACTGAGGCACAGAAATCAAGCAGATAAGCTAAAAGAAAAGAATACTGGTAGCTGGAGCCATGCAACGTAAATCCTCCATTGCTCTAAGCATATGACTATTTGAGGAAACATTTAGATTCACATAAGCATATTACCATGTCTTTTAGAGGCAGGTTTTGACTCCTTGCAACCCTGTAGGACAGAGTAGGGTGCCCCATAGGATTTCCAAGGCTGTAAACTCTACAGGAGCAGACTACCACATCTTTCTCCCAAAGAGTGGCTGGTGGGTTTGAACCACTGACCTTTTGGTTTATAGCTGAGTGCTTTAGTCACTACACCATCAGGGCTCCTTCCTGGAAAGCATGATCTAAAGAAAATCAAAGTTGCTAGTCAAACAGAGTCCATTCTTTACAGATGTGTATTTTCCTTTCTCTGTCTATTCCGTTTTTCTTGCTCAATTCTACATCAGCCAAGTTCCACAATGTCCCATTTTGAGACCTCAGCCTTGCTTAAGACTAGAGCAAAGTAATCTTTCAGTGTCAAGAAGATTAAAAACATTTCTTCACTTATAGTAACAACAGAAATAACAGCTGCTGCTGCCTGTGCACATGTTATCAGTTACTTTGTTTGGCACTTCGCATACATTATCTCACTTAATTCTTTTCCTCACAACAACCTTCCCAGAGAAATGTTATTATCTTTATTTGAAGATGAAGAAACAAGCACAGAGAAATTAATTCATTTTCTGCAGGTCATGCAATTATTAGATGGTGGAGCCAGAATTCACATTGGTCTCTGTGGAAGACCAGAGTCCATTCTTCTTACGGTATTATCATACAGGGAATAAACCAGGTACACACATCTTTATGGAGCCTCAGTTATATACAAAGATTTAGGCAGAAATATTATTTCCATATTAAAATAAACATGAATACATTATACCCATTGCCATCAAGTTGATTCTGACTCATAGCAACCCTATAGGACAGAGTAGAACTGCCCCATAGGGTTTCCAAGGAGCAGCTGGTGGATTTGAATTGCTGACCTTTACTTAGCAGCCATAGCTCTTAACCACTGCATCACCAGGACCTTGAATACATTATGGATAGAAAAAATTAATATGTATTGTGAAGGTCAAATAAATGCCATGCTTCTGTCCTGTGGACTTGGGTTGTATACTGAGATCTCTGAGGAGACGAGTTTGCTCTTGATTGCAGTGGACATTTCCTCCATAGCAAACTTTGGGAAGCGCTGCATCCCATGCCGCCTGACAAGTAAGCAAACAACAAGCCAAGAACATCAAGACATCAGGTGAAATTTTTTATTTTTTGTTTTTAACATAGTCTTGACTCCTTGCGGGGGACTCTGCTAAGACAGCAACTACCGCACAAGTGAAAATGAATATTTTTTTTCATTCCTGTCCTGCCCGTCTTGCCTTTGAGTTCCAAAGCAGTCCTGTTGAGATACTTGCAGGGGAACAAACTCTTTGATTTGTTTGCTGATTTCAAAGGCAAATCCCTGGGAGGCAAATCCCTGGGAAACACCACAGTAATTGTGTTTAAACTCATCTGATTAAAATGTTTTTTGCTTATTAGAAAACAATCTTTGCAACAAAAACAAGCCATGCATAAAATATAGAGATCAGGAATAAAAGGGGTCAAATACAGTTGCTTTGAAAGTTACTGATAATTTCTTGAGATGTAATGCTGTTGGTAGGTGCCAACTCCAACTCACAGAGACCCCATAGGACAGAGTAGAACTGCCCCATAGGGTTTCCAAGCCTGTAATCTTTACAGAAGCAGATTGCTACATCTGTCTCTTGAAGAGCGCTGGTGGGTTTGAACCGCCGACATTTCAGTTAGCAGCTGAGCACTGTGCCACCAGGGTTCCTTTGAGATGTACTCCCTATTGCCTTCGAGTCAATTCCGACTCATAGCAACACTATAGAACAGAGCAGAACTGCCCCTTAAGGTTTCCAAGGCTGTAAATCTTCACGGAAGCTGACTGCCACATCTTTCTCCCGCAGAGCAGCTGATGGGTTCAAACTGCCAACCTGAGCTCAGAGGCAACTCATTTAGACAGTGACTATATGTTACAAATAGTTGTCAATGATTTTGTTCTACTTGGATCAAAAATCAACAACCACAGAAGCAGCAAGAAATCAAATGATGTATTGTATGGGGGGAAGGAAAATCTGCTGCAAAAGACCTCTTTATTAAAGTTTTAAAGAGCAAAGATTTCACTTTGATGATGAAGGTGCACCTGACCCAGGCCATGTTCTTTTCAATCGTCTCATACGCATGTGAACATTGGATAGTTAAAAAGAAATTTATAATCACCAATTTATAATCCCAATTTATATTCCTGGAACTATTTAAAAGGAAGTAACTTTAAAAATAGGTGCCACTATTAATCTATTGATGCATAACAGACCTCCTAAAACTTGTTGGCTTATGTAGGGTGAAGAATTGCTTTACCCAAGGAATTTGGTCTTTGGCCTTGGTTCCTAGGAGACAACCTCTAAACTCTTGGGATTTCTAGAGTGACTGGAATGTCTTTGTTATTCATGGAGGACTTTAGACCACACCAGATAGGTTATGCTCGTGAGGTGAGTTATCTTGGGTGTGGGCTGGCCATGCCACAAAAACCTACCGTGTGATATTAGCTCAATCTCCAGGGGAAAGGAGAAGGGCTGGAGATTTAGTTCAACCACTTGGGCAGTGATTTAATCAATAATGTCTATATAATGAAATCCCAATAAAAACTCTGGACATTGAACATCAGGTGAGCTTCCTGACTGATGGTAGACACTGATGCATGTGTTTCTTGGGACATGGAAGCTTCGCAATGGCGACTCTACCCGACCTTGCCCTATGAATTTCTTCTTTTGTATCCTCCATAATAAAACTGTAATCACAAGTACATCACCAGTCACTGGCTGGGGCAATAGAGAAAGTGAGGCCACATTTCTCTCATCCTCAAGCAGCCTAGGTGGGTTTGTCCCCATGGAGGCTGGCAGGGTTCCAAGAGTGTGAACAGAAGCTGCAAAGCCTCTTGAGGCTTAGGTTCAGAACTGGTACAATGTCACTTCTGCCACATTCCGTTGGCCAAAGCAAATCACAAGGCCGCCCAGACTCAAGAGGTAGAGAAATTGATTCCATCTTATGACAAGAAGAGTAGCAAAGTCACATTCCAGTGGGGTGTATACACAAGGAGGGGAATGATTACAGTTTTTGCAGATGTCTACAAGACTCATCCAGTAACTTTGGGAAAGAGTGGAGTAAATAGAGTTCAACATGTTTTTTTGAACTCCTTTTGCGTCATTAATACACTGAAGCAGGTTGTTACTCTCTAAGAGAAGGGCATAATGTGTGATGTTTCTCATGCCCTTTTGGTTTTGTGCATTTTGTGGGCCTGGGGCTCTGAGAATCATTCCCTTGAAATACCTCTCTGCCCTATTGTGAATTCTTAACCTGAATCAAGGAAGACATCTGTTTTCATAATTTAGGGATTAAATGCCAGGAATGAGGCAGACTTTTTTGTTCGGGAAAAATGGCTTGTTTCCTAGCAGGGTTGAGAGAGGAAATAAAGCACCATGTAGTCCCTTTACCTTTGATTTCCAACCTAGAAAGACCACAGCGTGAGTTCCAACAGCCTCCCTGAAGTCATTATTGCTTGAGAGCCAGCTGAATTGCTTGATAATAACAATTCTTCACACTTACAGACTGCGTTTCCTCTGAGGAGTGCCAAGTAATATACAATCACTAATTAATTAATCCTCAGCCCCCACATGAGATGAGGCTGGGTTATTATGCGTCTTTGACAGATATATGAAGTGGGCAAAGGGAGACAAAGTGACATCAAGCTTCTGCCCAAGGTCACTACGTCGTCAGACTCCCTGGACACACTCCTGCTCCACAGACCTCACTGCGCATTTTGCATGCTTCTCCCGTAGTAACGGTGGACTTCCTCACCTGTATTCCAGGTCAGACACGAACGAGGCTTTTGCTGTTCCATTTCACAGAGGGTTTTGTTCTTTCTATTTTTCTCTTGGTTTTTGGTGTTGATGTGTGCGGTTTTTAAATCCAATGCTCAGGTGTCCAAGAAGAGCTGGCTCTAATTGCATTAATTTTGCATTTTGTTCACAGCAACGTCACTTACTTCAGGGAGAGAGTGTGTCCCCAAGCTGAAACAGGATGCCACAACATCTCACAGAGTGAAAGACGGACCGAGAAAGGAGAAGGGAAGTGCGTGTTGTCTCTACCAGGGCCTTGTATTTTCACAGCAACATCCAATTAGGAGATAAATGTAGATTTGCTTTTCTAAATAGAATGTACTTAACACCAACACTCAGCTAAACTGGAGTCCATTTCCATTAGCAGCTGAACAAATTCGCAGGAAACCTACTGACTACGGAGGAGTCGTTGAGATCACTTTCAGGCGTCATTTCCGATTTATTTTCAAAGGATCTCTTACCTAAGTGTGTGTTTTGCCACTCACACGACCCAAACCAACCAGAGTGGCTTTGCTTTATAAAGGAAGGGAAGAACCTGCCACATCCAAAGAGCTACACAGCACACTGAAAACTCAGACTCTTTGAAGTAAATATCTAGATGATCAAGCAACAAGAACCACAGCCAGCCCTCTGAGTTGTCACAAATCCAGCTACAACCACCCTGGATAAATGAGAATAGACACATTGGATGACATAAAAACTTAGGAACCAGTAGGAGTACTTAAGCCTGGTAACTTCCAAAGCCCAATTAATGGAAGAAAGCTTTGTAATGTGTGGAATGTTGAGAAATAATTTTAGTATGGCAAAGTCGAAGTTATGTTAACTGATGGAACTTCTTCATTCATTTATTTGTTCATTCTTTCATCAAATGTTTATTGAGCTCTTACTTTGTTGAAGGCCTCTTCTGCAGCTCTGGAGGGATGTAGCCAAAGCCAGCCTCCAGCAGAACATTCAATGGATTGATTTTCTTGGACCTCTCTCCCTCTTTCGTTCCTCTCCCTTCACCCTCATTTGCATTTTGGCACTGCCTTGGAAATGTACTATTCATATTCCTGATGGATTATGATTTAAAGCAGAACTTTGGCCTAGGGAACAATCTAATCAGGCTTCCAGGAAGACCCAAGTCCTTCAGGTCTCAAAGGAATGAGGCCATGATGGGAGTCGCAGCTAGAAGGGATGCCACCTGTTCGGCAGAAGTGGTGTTACCCTTAAGGCCAGATCATGGCACATTGTAGGAGGGCCTACGAGTGGGTTACAGGCAACATGGAGCACTGGGGGTTAGATGGACGGACAAGTGTGTCATCATTCCTGGGAATGGCATGCAACTTGCAGCTATTGGCTGACATTGTGAGTTCCCCAGGGGACCACACCAACATACTTTTTATCATTGTGAGCTACAACACTTCTTTTTGGTTCCTGAGTATGACAAGTGAATGTATGTCTTTACATGTGTTTTAACTAATTGCTCATTTGTGAGTGAAATTTATTGTCTTCAACCCGTTCTTACCCCTCACATCTATACTCGCTTACTAAATCGTCTTAACTTGCATGAAGTCCTCCACAATCAAATTGTCCTTATTGTCCCCCCAGTCATTGCCCTGGCCCAGACAATCATCATCTTTCTCCTGAAGTATTGCTAAAAAAAAAAAAAGTTGCCATTGAGTTGATTCCAAACTCACGGCAAACCCATCTATGCCAGAGTAGAACTGTGCTCCGTAAGGTTTTCAAGACTGTGATCTTTTGGAAGTAGATCCCCAGGCCTTTCTTCCAAGGTGCCTCTGGGTGTGTTTGAACTACCAACCTTTTGGTTAGCAGTCAAGTGCTTAACCGTTTGCACAACCCAAGACTCATAAATTATTGCTACAGCCTCCAAATTGGCTTAGGAGCTGTCAATATACACAGCCCCACCCCTCATGCTCCCAGCGTGTGAAGGAGGGTGGAGAGGGGAGTGAGGGGTAGGTGTTGGTGTGGATGCATGTGCATGCATGTGACATCTTCTTAAATCACAAGTTAGAACACACCTTCATTCTTCTAGGAAACTTCCACTGACAACCCAGTGACTACAGAACCAAATACAAATCCCTTAGCAAAATGTACAAAACCCAGATAAGCCGAAGATCTCCCTAAAGCCTCTACAAACCCCAAGCTCCAGCAATGCCATCCCCAGCACTCTGCACCTTGGCAACACCAGCCCTTCACGGAGTCCTGTTGCCTTCACTCACCAAGTATCATGCAGAGGTGGATGTTGAAGACACACTCCCAGGGTTCAGATCCTCACTCCAACATTTATAAACTCTGTGACTCTAAACAAGTTGTTTAAACCACTCTGTGCCTCAGTTCCCTCATCTGTAAAAGGAGATAATGGTAGTCCCGACCTCTGCTGGCTCTTATGAGGATTCAGTGAGATTATACAGTTAAAAGTGCTAAGCAAGTGTCTGACGCGTAGTAAGTACTCTACAATATTAGCTATTATTTTATTATATGTCTGCCAAATACTACACCTGTTATGAATTGAATTGTGTTCCCACCCCACAAAAATATATATTGAAATCCTAACCCATATACCTGTGAATATAATCCTGTTTAGAAATAGGGTTTTCTTTGTTAATTAGATCATACCCTAGTAAGGTGGATTCTAAATCTAATAACTTTTGAGTTATAAAAAGAGTAAAACGGACACAGAGAGATACATACAGAGGAAGACAGATGCCATGTGAGGATCATTTACAAGCCAAGGAACACCAAGGAACCAAGGAATCTCAGACAAGGAAGGAATCAACATGGCCAAGGTTCTGATTTGGACTTTCAGCCTCCAGAACTGTGAGAAAATAAATGTCTGTTCTTTAGAGCGACCCCCTTGTGATATTTGTGTTACAGCAGCACTAGGAAACTAAGACAACTCTCAATCCTTTCAGGCTTAATTTCCTTCTGCCAGATAACTGTCTCAGAACTACTCAATCAAAACAAAATACTTTTACAGATTCCATTTGATATTGTAGAAGGTGGAGGTTGGCCTTTGGAGTTAACCAGCAGTTTGACTGTTTCAAATCTCATTTCTGCCACTACACGGGCATGGGTGTGAGATTTAAGTCTGAGTGTCAATGCTCTCATCTGATATCTTGTCTGCAGGGTGGTTGTGAAAAAGAAATGAAATTGCCCAAGTAAAGCACTTGGCACAGAGGTGGCCATTAATAAATGTTCCTTTTTTGTATCCTCCTTCCAACTTCTTCCTCTGTGTTCCTGTAGGAAGTTGCTTGTACATCTGTATTTGACTTGGCTTATAGACAGCTTTGTATAAAAGACAATGACATCTATGTTTGGCTCCCCCCCATTGAATTTAAACTCCTCAAGATAAAGATTACTTCTTATAATTTGTGCATTTTCCTACCTCAGCAAACTGCAGGACCTTTGTCTTAGTTACCTATTGCTGCTGTAACAAAAAATACCACCAGTCAGTGGCTTTAAAGAACAGAAATTTATTTTCTCACAGTTCAGGAGGCTAGAAGTCTGAATTTAGGGTGTGGCTTAGGGCAAAGTCCTTCTTTGTCTATTTCAGCTTCTAGTAGCTGCCAGCAATCTTTGTCATTCCTTGCTTGTAGATGGGTCCTCATATGGTGTTTGTCTTCCCCCGTGTGTGTCTCTGTGTCTATTCTACTCTCCTTATAACTCAGGAGTGATTAGGTTTAGGACCCACCCTATACTGGTGTGGCCTCATTAATGAAACAAAAGAAAGCCTGTATTTCCAAACAGGGTCATATTTATAGGTACAGGGGTTAGGATTTCAACATATATTTTTGGGGAGACACAATTCACTCCATAACAACACTCTTGCATGCAAAAAATATGAGTAAATGGCTTGAATTAAACCAAGAAAAATAGGGCCACTTCATACAGGGGCCACTAATACATGGAGCTAAAGGCATGATGAGAGATGATGAACAATGATTATCATGTATGTTGGAATCAGCCCTCTTCAAATGGCTTTGCGATTGCAAAGAAATCCGATCGCATCCTGCATAAGGTGTCCATACCTAGTCCTATTAAATGATGATGAATAGTCAAAGAAAAGGAAAATAGACTCTACATTGACTGCATGGTAACAAAGATGGAAATAAGAGGCACAGCCTTAAAAGAAGAGGAAGGAACAGGAACCATAATTGATTTGCCTGCGTACATTCACCAAGAAGTCAGAAACCAAAAATCATTTTTTGCAAATATTTGCAAAGAGCTTATCAAACCATGCCGTCATATTTTGGATGGTAAGCTTCCAGAAATTTGCCACACTAGAAATTCACTCTGCATTTAAAGAGACAAAGGGAAATGATAGATGATGATAAAACAAGTTGCTACCAGAAAGGGTATAAATATGACACAAAAGAACTCAAGACAGAATAAACATGTGATGCTGGTAAAGAACTCGCCCACTTTGGGTAGATCCTCCAGTGACTGCCAATGTCAATTTCTATGGAAATTAATAAAATATGTGCCGTATGAAGCCAAACGTTGGCAGACACCTGGAAAACAGCAACTGACAGATAAAGGGAAACCCTGGTGGTATAGTGGTTAAGTGCTACGGCTGCTAACCAAAAGGTCAGCCATTCAAATCCACGAGGCGCTCCTTGGAAACTCTATGTGGCAGTTCTACTCTGTGCTATAGGCTCACTATGAGTCGGAATCGACTCGACGCCAATGCGTTTTTTTGGTTTTGATGGATAAAGAGCTAACACACGCACTGTTTGGAGGTGACTCAATTGTTTCTGACCTATTTGGAAACGAAGGATAACAAAGATTCTACAAGAAGCAAAGAGAAATTCTAGCTCCTTATCAATGTTCTCTTCTAAGAATTCTTCCAAACTCAGTATGTTAAAGCCTTGTTAAAAAATCAAGTGACCCGAGGTAAGATTTCACCTACCTGCTGCATCTAATTTTTCAAAGGCCACCTATTTCCTGAACCAAGGTAATAAGTCTATTTTAGGGAAGACAGGACAGTCAAAAGAGAAACTACAGCCTTTTTAAACCCCGCCTTTTGCACCATGAAGAGTGTCATTTTATCTTTTTATCTGACGTATATGTAGACATATACTTGGTCTACTTCACCGCCAAGCATCTAAGCCACAGAAGCACCAAAAAGGGCTTAGCCGGCACCTGAATTATCCATTATCCCCTCCCTGTGGCTGCCTGGATGAAAACCCAGCAGCAAATCTTCAAATATCCTCCTGCTTCTAGTCCTGCTCACACAACGATATTTCTATAATTCCATGCTTTTAGGGAAAGAAATGTACCTCCATTCACATTTTATTCTGAGTCAAATACACTTTGAGCAATCAAAAAGAAATGATTAGTAACTGCCCCCACACCCAGCAATACTGTGTGGCTTAATTAAGGACAGCAATGGCTCTGGGGACAGAAGCCATGTTAGAATTCTAAGCCAGTCCTAGTCTACCACATTTCCTCACCAAGAAGGAATCAGGAAAAATAGTGGGAGAGCAAGACAAGCCAGAAGGTCACCACACCAAGGGGAAGGTGACTCCTATTCCATTTTAAAGAGAGAGGCCGAAAAAGCAGGAAGCAGCAGCTGCTCATGCACAGAGCTGTATTTGTATTTGAGCAAGGAAACAGGAACACACAGATTACAGACAAACTCACACAGGGTAGACAGTACAAACCAAAATAAGGACATCCACGTGAGTAAAATGATCATGTGCCACACACACACCCCCACGCGCACACACACACACACACATGCATGCACACACGCAAGCATGCACGCACGCACATGCCTACACACACCAGAAATGTTTTCTTCAGAGATGTGCACAAATGAAGAAATATGATTTTTCTCAGCAGATTCAGTCCTTCTCTGACCTTCTATGTTGAAGTCATCATAGGACTGATCTGAGCAAACAGGAGCCTTGTCACATTAAGCAGTGCATGCCAGTATTGGTTCAGCCGGCTTCATATTTTCCATAATGATAGATGGTTGCGTTGTTGCAACTCTCGTTAGTATGTTGAGTGTCAAAATCCCCGGGGCTCCCAAAACTCCCCTTGCCATCTATCACTGATTACAATGTAGTAAGGCAAACATAATAGATTTCATTCCAATCAACTGCACAATTGGGAGCCAGCTTTAAATTTTATTTCATAATGAGGGTGGCTTTATTGTTGTAGATACTGGAGGAATACAAATCAGCCACATTTCTGGTCCATAAAAAGACCAGCACTTGAGTGGGGAGGAATGTGAAGTTGGGCAGAGGAACTCGTCTGAAGATACATGCGTAAATAAAGTTAAAGCCCAAGACAGGGAAACTGGACTCTTTTATATGTATCTCATTTAGAAATATTTATACAAGCCTTTGAACCAAGCCCAACAATTCTGAGTTGATACCATGCAGTGTTCTCAAAAACCTATCAAATATTAAAAACCCCATTTTGCAGAAAAACAACATTTTACATTCTGAGGAGGCAGAGGGTAATATTTAAGCAAACTTTCCTTTGTTTTCAGCCAAGAGAAACTGAAGCAGTGTTTTCACCTCTTACATTCTAAAAAGGAACATCTTTTCCTTTGTTGCGGAATCCATAAGAGGCTGGCAACCTGGAAATGTTGATTGCATTTATCCTGGATGCCCCCTGCAGGATCTCTGGCTCTGAGACAGTCTTGAGCAGTCCCGAGACTAGGCCAGATATAGAAAAGGATGGAACTGGTCTCCGGGGGCTTCCAGTCTTGCTCAGGAAGAAAGAGATACCTGTAAAAGGCAGTAACAGTGAACATCAATGAGGCCTGTGATTATGGGCGAAAGCTTCCTGAAGAAGGCAGGAATTTAGCCGAGCCTTGAACCGAAGGGAGTCCTTAGGTGTTGTTGTTATTGTTAGGTGCCATCCAGTCAATTTTTGACTCATGTAACAGAGCAGAACTGCCTCATAGGGTTTTCTAGGCTGTAATCCTTACAAGAGCAGATCGTCAGGTCTGTCTCCTCCAGAGCTGCTGGGTAGGTTCAAACCGCCCATCTTTCAGTTAGCAGTCAAGTGCTTAACTGTTGTGCCACCAAAACCAAAAAAAAAAAAAAACCCGTTGCCATTGAGTTGTTTCCATCTCATAGTGACCCTATAGAACAGATTAGAACTACCTCATAGGATTTCCAAGGAGTGGCTGGTAGACTCAAACTGCTGACTTTTTAGTTAGCAGCCATAGCTCTTAACCACTGTGCCACCAGGGCTCCTTAAATAGTTAAACTAAAACCAAACCAAACAAGTTGCCATCAATTCAATTACAACTCATGGCACCCCCATGTGTGTCAGAGGAGAACTGCAGTCCGTAGGGTTTTCAAGGCTATGATCTTTTGGAAGCAGATCACCAGGCCTGTCTTCTGAGGAACCCCTGGGTAGGTTTGAACCACCAACCTTTCAGTTAGTAGCCAAGCGCTTAATTGTTTGTGCCACCCAGGGACTCAGATACTTAGCTGTTTCGTTTTTCCATGTCTTTGCATATACTATTGTATTTTCCAGGAACACTGCTCTTCAGATCAGCTTCTCAGAAAACACCTATTCTTCCTTTAACAGTCTCTAAGGCTAAAGTGAGGGCATCTTCCCCCAGACCTGCTTCTCAGCCCAGCTCTTCCTCCCCTGTTCCCTTGACATTCAGCCTTCGCCAATTCTGTCAGTTACACCGGGAGCATTTTGACAGACGAGCCAGGTTTAACACAGGACTTCCAGACCTGAGGCGAGATGAGATTGTCCCAAGGTGAAAATGCAGACCTCTCATTTCCTATAACAAGATCCCATTAGCCAAAGGCAAGAGTGTTGAAAATATATGCTATGTATAAAAGGTGACTTGTCTTGAAATTTTTCTTGAAACTAGAAAGGTTGTCAGAGTTTTAAACGCTCCAGAGAAGGTGGATATTTATTTGCTGTAACTCAGATTCCATTTACCCACGGATTAGAGTCTCTGATGGCACAGTGGTTAAGAGTTTGCTGCTAACCAAAAAGCTGGCAGTTCGAATTCACCAGCCACTCCTTGAAAACCCTATGGGGCAGTTCTACTCTGTCTGATAGAGTGGCTATGAGCCAGAATTGACTTGACAGCAATGGAGAGAACCTCTGAAAATCTGGACAGAAAGGTAGTCAGACCTATACCTGTTTGGGGAATCTTTCAAATTACCTCTACTGGGGTGTAGCAAGGAGCTGGAGGCACTCAGAAGAAGGGAAAATTCTGGTGTAGTGATGGGGGTGGGTCCAGGAAGGCTTAGGGGAAGATGTGCAGTCTTTTTTTTTTTATTTTTTATTGTACTTTAGATGAAGGTTTACAGAATAAATAGTTTCTCATTAAACAGTGTACATATTGTTTTATGACAATGGTTAACAACCCCACAACATGTCAACACCGTCCCTTCTCAACCTTGGGTTCCCTATTACCAGCTTTCCTGTCCCCTCCTGCCTTCTAGTCCTTGTCCCTGGACTGTTGTGCCCCATTAGTCTCGTTTTGTCTTATGGGGCTGTCTAATCTTTGGCTGAACTGTGAACCTTGGGAGTGAGCTCTTTACTGAGTTAAAAAGGTGTTTCTCCAGTCTCTGTCAGTCCGGTAAGTCTGGTCTTTTTTTGTGGTTTAGAATTTCGTTCTACATTTTTCTCCAGCTCTGTCCAGGACCCTCTGTTGTGATCCCGGTCAGAGCAGTCAGTGGTGGTAGCTGGGCACCATCTAGTTGTACTGGACTCAGTCCGGTGGAGGCCTTGGTAGCTGTGGTCCATTAGTCCTTTGGACTAATCTTTCCCTTGTATCTTGCTTTCTTCATTCTCCCTTGCTCCCGAAGGGGTGAGACCATTGGAATATCTTAGATGTCTGCTCACAGGCTTTTAAGACCCCAGACGCTACTCACCAAGGTAGAATGTAAAACATTTTCTTTATAAACTGTGTTATGCCAATCGAGCTAAATGTTCCCCGAGACCATGGTCCCCACAGCCCTCCGCCCAGCGATTCAGTCCCTCAGGAAGTTTGGATGTGTCTATGGAGCTTCCATGACCTTTCCTTATAAGATGTGCAGCCTTAACCTGAGTCCTGAAGGACACTGAGGGAGAGGTCTGATGGACAGGAGGCAAGAAGGGCATTTGGGAAAGCCAGGAACAGCATGAGATGGGTGATCTCTGGTCAGGCTGGGAGTAGGGGCTGGAGGTGAGGAGGCTGGACTTCTTCTCGGAATTTATAGTGTAGGACCCAGCTGACGGGAGATGTCCAAGAGCAAAGGCTATGGATGACCCTTGTAGATACTGGTGCTGCCAAACTTGAACTCAAAGCTGAAGTCCAAGCAGGCTGCAGAAAGTGGGGTATGCTGTAGTGGAACAATGGTAGAAACATCATCTGCATCTAAGATGCTGGGCATTCAAATTAGGGACCAGGGGAGTCAGGGCCCATTAGAGGGAAGGTTTCCTTTCTCATAATGACAGGACCAGGTCAAAGAGGACTTTGCACACTGTGTTGTGTGGATAAGCCTGGGAAGGCAGCCAGGTTTCATCTCACAGGCCATTTCTGATGAATTCACAGTAACTGCCTAGAGGGCTATGTTGAGGACTGAGACTCCTCACAATTGTCTACAGCGGTCACCATGCTGCAGTCCTAGATAGATAGATAGATAGACAGACAGATAGATAGATAGATAGGTAGTTAGGTAGGTAGGTAGGCAGATAGATGATAGGTAGATAGGTCGATAGACGATAGACAGACAGATAGCTGCCATCAAGTTGACTCTGACTCATGGCGATCTTATGTACAACAGAATAAAACATTGCCAGTCCTTTGTCATCTTTATGATGGCCACCATGTTTAAGACCACCATTGTGGCTATTGAACCAATTCATCTACCCTTGCTGGCCCTCTACTTCACCAAACATGATGTCCTTCTGCAGCGACCCTGATGACATGTCCAAAGCAAGTGAGTCAGACAATAGTCTGTTGTGAACCATAGGATTTTCATTGCCTAATTCTCAGAAGTAGATCGCCAAGCCTTTCTTCCTAGTCTGTCTTAGTCAGGAAGATCCACTGAAACCTGCCCATCATGGGTCACCTTGCTGGTATTTGAAATAGTGGTGGCATAGTTTCCAGCATCACAGCAACAGCCAAGCCACCATAGTAGGACAAACTGACAGTGTGGTGGGCTGCAGCCCTTGGCACCTCCATTCCCTACCACTGTTCTCTCCTTGGCTCACTGGGAGGAAGAATAGCTTAACAATCAGTTCTGTCCCTCAGCGGGGCCACCAGCATGTTGACACCATGCTGCCCACGGCATTTCCATACCCGGGGAAGTTCATGCAAGGACTGGAGGTTAATCTGTCAAGGAAATTGTCACACTTTAACACTGGATGGGAGAGACTCCCATGGAGTTATTCCAGCTCTAACATTTTAGGATGTAATCAAGATGATGGAAACAAGTGAGCTCAAATCCTACTTAGATTGATCCAAGATTGAATTGACCAGGCTTTTACAAAAGAGAACTACAAGGTCCCTGTTTCACACACGGCTGTCAAGTGGATTAACCAACACTGACAAGAGGGCACTTTCAAAACCCACACACCAAAACCGAAGAATTAAACCAGAGAAATAGTAGTGGTTTGTGCTTGAAGATAAAAATTGAACACTTAATATGTGTCCATCGCATACCAGGGCAAATTACACAACATAACTCCAAATGAAATATTTAATGAGCTGCTCTGAAATGGATGTGTTGGCAAACCATTAATCTAATTAACAAACAACTTCCTTTTCACAGCATTGGCCCTGTTTACGTATGAGGCTAACACATAGCTCACATTTGTCTGCTTGTGTATATGTGTACCTCTAAGAACCTCCCCTTGTAACGTGTGCTGTATTCTGCTCTCTTGCCTCTCATATTTGTGGGTAACGTTCATTATCCACAAAACAAAATAAAGAAATTGCTGCAAATGAGAAATATTTGATGTTTCAAACTGTAGGGAGAAGGAGCTAGTTTTCCAACGTGCACTGCAGATGTGGCAGCTTAATGCATGTGCACATGCAAACTCTAAATGAACGTCTCATAATCGTGACGATTATATGTTGCAATATGTTGTTTCTACTAATCAGCTCAGGAAGCTTCAAGGAGGGAAGAAAAAAAGATTGTCATTTTGTTCTTTTAAAAATTGTAGCTGTGGACTCTACCTGCTTACTGATAAATATGACCTTGTTAAAAAAAATACTGTAATAAATTTAGAGACAAAAATTATTCCCACTGAAACATTATATAGTTAACATTTTGAAAGCTTCTGGACTGGGAAATAGCTGAGAGAATACCGGTACAATACTGCCATCTAGAGGATACTATGGGAAACTGCAATGCCTATTTTATTTCTCCGCTTGCTTTATTCCAGTGATGTAAAATAAGCAAAATTAAGGGTTTCCCTCATATATCTGAGAATGATGAGGAAAAGAGACTTGGATTTCCAAATAATGAGATCCCTATTATTCTTGTATGTGTATATCAGAGATCTCCAAACTTTTCTTCATTTCCCTGAACCCTGGGTTTCTGAGGAGGTGGTGGGGTGGGGGTGGGGGGATGCTGACAATAAAGACAGGACTGTTGAAATTGTTTTGTTTGCTGTGTGTCGTCCAGTCAGGGGTGAATTACCCGATAAGCAAGGTAAGCATGGGTTTACTTGTGCATACTTACAAATCTGTTGTACACAATTCTACATGGGTTTCACCACAGGTGAGTCATCTGCCCCTGTCAGGAATTATAAATTTGAAAACAGGCTTTGATGCTATAGGTAGATGCACTGGGGTCGGAGAGAGACAGATGTCAGCCATGCCTAGAAGCAGAATCTTTGATGTGGTAAGAAAGAAAAAAAAAAAAAGTGAAATTGTTCACTATAGATGATCTGGTAAGCAAGGTAAGCACCGTGCTTACCTTGCCTGTTTGATAATCTGCCCCTGCGTCCAGTGAATTCCAACTCATCTTGTTGCTGTTAGGTGCTGTCAAGTGGGTTCCAACTCATAGAGACCCTATGTACAACAGAATGAAACACTGCCTGGTCCTGGGTCATCCTCACAGTCCTTGCTATGTTTGAGCCCGCTGTTGCACCCACTGTGTCAATCCGTCTCATTGAGGGTCCTCCTCTCTTTTGCTGACCTTCTACTTTATCAATTATGATGTCCTTTTCCAGCAATTGGTCCCTCCTGATAACATGTCTAAGGTATATGAGACAAACTCTCATCATCCTTGCTTCTAAGGAAAATTCTGGCTGTACTTCTTCCAAGACAGATTTGTTGGTTCTTCTGGCAGTCCATGGAATGTTCAATATTCTTTGCCAACACCGTAATTCAAATATATCAATTCTTCTTTGGTCTTCCTTATTCATTGTCCAGTTTCCACATGCGTATGAGGCGATTGAAAATACCATGGGTTGGGTCAGGTGCACCTTAGTCCTCAAAGTTACATCTTTGCTTTTGAACACTTTCAAGAGGTCTTTTGCAACAGATTTTCCCAGTGCAATGCATCATTTGATTTCTTGACTGCTGCTTCTATGGGTGTTCATTATGAATCCAAGTAAAAGGAATCCTTGAAAACTTCAGGATTTTCTCCATTTATCCTGATGCTGCTTATTGCTGCAGTTGTGAGGGTTTTTGCTTTCTTTATGTTGAGGTGTAATCCATACTGACGGCTGTAGTCTTTGATCTTCATCAGTAAGTGCTTCAATGCTCTTCACTTTGAGCAAGAAAGTTTGTGTCAACTGCATATCACAGGTTGTTAATGAGTCTACCTGCAGTCTTAATGCCCTGTTCTTCATCATATAGTCCAGCTTCTTGGATTATTTGCTCAGCATACATATTGAATAAGTATGGTAAAAAGATACAACCCTGACACACACCTTTGCTGATTTTAAACCATGCAGTATCTCCTTGTTCTGTTTGAACTACTTTGTCTATGTTCAGGTTTCTCATGAGCACAGTTAAGTGTTCTGTAATTCCTACTCTTCATAACATTATCCATAATTTGTTATGATCCACACAGTTGAATGCCGTTGTGTAGCCAATAAAACACAGCTAAATAACTTTCTGATATTTTCTGCTTTCAGCCAAGATCCATGTGACATCAGCAATGATATTCCTTGTTTCACATCCTCTTCTGAATCTGTCTTGAATTTCTGGCAGTTCCCTGTCAATGGCTTAAAGAAGAAGGACCAGTAGTTGGAAAATACGGCCTTGGTAATAGAAATGACACTGGAGACTGTATGATATAATTTTGCAACACCAATGACCTATTCATCAGAAATACTTTTTTCTTTCCAACTCACAGTAACTATATATGACAGAATATAACTGCCCCATAGGGGTTTTTTTTTTTTTTTAACTTTAGATGAAGGTTTACAGAACAAATAGTTTTTCATTAAACAGTACACATATTGTTTTATGACAATGGATAACAATCCTATGACATGTTAACACTGTCCATTCTCCACCTTGGGTTCCCTATTACCAGCTTTGCTGTCTCCTCCTGCTTCTAGTCCTTGTCCCTGGACTGTTGTGCCCCATTAGTCTCTTTTTGTCTTATGGGGCTGTCTAATTTTTGGCTGAATGGTGAACCTTGGGAGTAAGTTCATTACTGAGCTAAAACGGTGTCCAGGGGCCATACTCTCGGGGTTTCTCCAGTTTCTGTCAGGCCAGTAAGTCTGGTCTTTTTTTGTGAGTTAGAATTTTGTTCTACATTTTTCTCCAGCTCTGTCCGGGACCCTTTGTTTGTTGTAATCCCGGTCAGAGCAGTCACTGGTGGTAGCTGGGCACCATCTAGTTGTACTGGGCTCAGTCTGGTAGAGGTCGTGGTAGTTGTGGTCCATTAGTCCTTTGGACTAATCCTTTCCTTGTATCTTGTTTTCTTCATTCTCCCTTCCTCCCAAAGGGGTGAGACCAGCGGAGTATCTTAGATGTCTGCTCATAGGCTTTTAAGACCTCAGAAGCTACCATCATGGATTGAATTGTGTCCCCCCAAAAATGTGTGTGTCAGTTTGGCTGTGCCATGATTCCCGGTATTGTGTGATTTTCCCATGTGTTGTAAATCCTGCCTCTATGATGTTAATGAGGGAAGATGGGCGGCAGTTGTGTTAGTGAGGCAGGACTCAGTCTACAAGATTGGATTGTGTCCTGAGGCAATCTGTTGAGATATAAAAGAGAGAAGTGAGCAGAGAGACAGGAGGACCTCATACCATCAAGAAAGCAGTGCCAGGAGCAGAGCGCGTCCTTTGGACCCGGGGCCCCTGCGTGGAGAAGCTCCTAGTCTGGGGGGAATACTGAAGAGAAGAAGGCCGACAGAGAGAAAAAGCCTTTCCCTGGAGCTGATGCCGTGAATTTGGACTTTTACCCTACTTTAACTTCTCTTCGTTAAAACCATCTACTTGTGGTTTTTCTGTTATAGCAGCACTAGATGACTAAGACAGCTACTCACCACAGTAGAATGTAGAACATTGTCTTTATAAACTGTGTCATGCCAATTGAGCTAGATGTTCCCCAAGACCATGGTCCCCACAGCCCTCCGCCCAGCAATTCAGTCCCTCAGGGAGTTTGGATGTGTCTATGGAGCTTCCATGACCTCTCCTTGTACAAGCTGTGGTGGTTTCCCTGTATTGTGTACTGTCTTACCCTTCACCAAAGTTACCACTTACCTATTGTCTATTTAGTATTTCCCTCCTACCCTTCCCATCACTCATAACCAATAAAGATTATTTCCTTCTGTGTGTAAACTTCTTTATGAGTTTTTACAATAGAGGTCTCATACAATATTTGGCCTTTTGTGATGGACTTATTTCATTCAGCATAATGTCTTCCAGTTTATCCATGTTATGAGATGCTTCACACATTCATCATTGTTCTTTATCATTGCGTAATACTCCATTGTGTATGTACCATAGTTTGTTTATCCATTCGTCTGTTGATGGGCATCTAAGTTGTTTCCATTTTTTGCTATTGTGAACAATGCTGTGATGAACATGGGTATGCATATGTCTATTCGTGTGACGGCTCTTATTTCTCTAGGATATATTCCTAGAAGTGCGATTGGTGGATCCTATACTATTTCTATTTCTAGCTTTCTAAGGAAGCAGCATATCATTTTCCAAAATGATTGTAGCATTTTGCATTCCCACCAGCCATGTATAAGAGTTCCAATCTCCCTGCAGCCTCTCCAACATTTGTTATTTCCAGTTTTTTTGATTTGTGCCGGTAATGCCAGGGTGAGGTGGTATCTGATAGCGGTTTTAATTTGCATTTCTCTAATGGCTAGTGATTGCGAGCATTTCCTCATGTGTCTGTAGGCCGCTTGAATGTCTTCTCTGATGAAGTGTCTGTTCATTTCCTTTGCCCATTTTTTAATTGGATTATTTGTCTTTTTGTTGTAAAGGTGTTGGATTTTCCTGTAGATTTTAGAGATTAGAGCTTTGTCTGATTAGTAGTGTCCAAAAATGTTTTCCCAGTCTGTAGGTTCTCTTTTTACTCTTTTGGTGAAGTCTTTTGATGGGCATAAGTGTTTAATTTTTAGAAGATCCCAGTTATCTAGCTTATCTTCTGGAGTTTGTGTGTTGTTGGTTTTGGGTTGTATCCTGTTAAGGCCATGTACTAGGGCTTCTAGCATTGATCTTATTTTTTCTTCTATGAACTTTATAGTTTTTGGCTTTATATTTAGGTCTTTGATCCACTTTGAATTAGTTTTTGTATATGGTGTGAGGTATGGGTCCTGTTTCATTTTTTGGCAGATGGACATCCAGTTTTGCCGGCACCATTTGTTAAAAAGACTGTCTTTTCCCCATTTGATGGTCTTTGGGCCCTTGTCAAAGATCAGGTGACTGTAGGTGGATGGATTTACATCTGGGTTCTCAGTCCTGTTCCATTGGTCAATATATCTGTCATTGTACCAGTAGCAGGCTATTTTGACTCCTGCAGCTGTATAGTAGGTTTTAAAGTCAGGTAGTGCAAGTCCTCCTACTTTATTCTTCGTCTTCAATAGTGCTTTACTTATGCAGGGCTTCTTCCTTTTCCATATAAAGTTAGTGATTAGTTTTTCCATCTCTTTAAAGAATGTTGTTGGTATTTGGATTGGGATTGCATTGTATTTGTAAATTGCTTTGGGTAGAACTGTCATTTTCACAATGTTGAGTCTACTATCCATGAGCATGGTAGGTTTTTCCATTTAT
>NW_004443970.1:6997114-7003374 GCF_000243295.1 Trichechus manatus latirostris
TGATGGCATTGTGGTCAGAGAAGATACTTTGTATTATCTCAAAGTTTTGAATCTTATTGAGGATTTCTCTGTGGCCTAAGATGTGGTCTATTCTGAATAACGTTCCATGTGCATTGGAAAAGAATGTGTACTTTGCATCTGTTAGGTGAAGTGTTCTATATATGACCTTGAGGTCAAGTTGGTTGATCGTGCCCTGTAGGTCTTCTGTATCTTTGTTGAGTTTCTTTCTAGATGTTCTGTCCTTTACCGAGAGTGGTGTGTTAAAGTCTCCTACTATTATTGTGGAACTGTCAATTTCTCTTTTCAGTGCTGTTAGAGTTTTTTTTATGTATTTTGGAGCCCTGTCATTGGGTGCGTAGATGTTTATTATGGTTATGTCTTCATGATGGATCGTCCCTTTAATCACTATTTAGTTTCCTTCTCTGTTCTTTATGGTGGATTTTGTTTTAAAGCATATTTTATCTGAAATTAGCATTGCCTCTCCTACTCTTTTTTGGTATCTGTTTGCTCGATATATTTTTTTCTATCCTTTGATTTTTAATAAATTTACATCTTTGTTTCTAAGGTGTGTCTTTTGTAAACAGCATACTGATGGATTCTGTTTTTTTATCCATCCTGTCACTCTCTGTCTCTTTATGGGTGCATTTAAGCCATTTACATTCAGTGTAATTATTGAGAGGTTTGAGTTTATTGCTTTTTTTGTGGTGCTGATGTTTTCTTTGTTCCTCTTACACTCCTGTGCTGAATTCCTTTTGTTTGTGGATTTTTTTTAATTTCCTTTGTTTTTGTAGGTTTTGTTTTTACTGAGACTTTATGTTTTTCTTCTTTATTTTGATGAGTATGTTTGTTAACATTCCTGGTGGTTACCTTGAAACTTACCCTTATCTTCCTACGTTTGAAACAGTCTATTATTACTTGGTATCGCCTTGCCTTTCTCTCCATTAGAAGGTTCTAGTCCTACACCGTTTATTTCATTTTATTGTTCTGATGTTGTTGTCTTTTACAGATTAACCTCTCTGGTTCCCTGTTGTAATTATTTTGGTTTTGGATAGTCCTTGAGAGTTCATTTCCTAGGTTGGTATCTGGCTGGTATGGTCCTGTGTCCTAGATTCAGCCTGTGGTCTGATATGGTTTGTTCTCAGATCAAAGGATTCCCTTTAGTAATTCTTGTAAGTTTGGTTTGTTTTTAACAAAGACCCTTAATTTCTGTTTATCAAAAAATGTCCTAATTCCACCATCATATATGAATGAGAGTTTTGCACGATATGTTATTCTTTGCTGTTGATTTTTTTTCTTTCAAGGTTTTATATATGTCATCCATTGCCTTCTTGCCTGCATGGTTTCTGCCGAATAATCCAAGCTTAGTCTTATTGTTTCTCCTCTGTATGTGACTTCTTGTTTTTCTCTAGCTGCTCTCAGGATTCTTTGTTTGTCTTTGGTTTTAGTGAGTGTGATCATGATATGCCTTGGTGATTTTCTTTTGGGGTCTATCTTATATGGGGTTCGTTGAGCTTCCTGGATGGTCAGCTTTTCATCTTTCATGATATTGGGGAAGTTTTCTGTCAGCAGTTCTTCAATGATCCTCTCTGTGTTTTCTGTTTTCTCCACCTGTTCTGGAAATCCAATCACTCGAAAATTTTTGCTTTTGATTGTATCCCACATAATTCTCAGGCTTTCTTCATTCTTTTTTCTGATTTTTCCTCAGACAGAGTTGTATCCAAGTGTTTGTCTTAAATTTTGCTGATCCTGTCTTCCATTGTTTCAAACCTGCTCCTCAGGCCTTCTATGACACTGTGCATTTGTGAAATCTTGTTGTTTATCTTTTGGATTTCTAATTGATGTTTTTGTATGATTTCTAGTTGTGAATTTATTTTGACATTTTGTTCCTGTTATTTTCCTTAATTCTTCCATTTTTTTGTCTGTATTTGCCATGAATTTGTCTGCTTTTTCCATGAATTTGTCTGTTTTTTCCTCATTTTTGTCTGCTTTTTGCTTCAAATCTTGGATAGCTATGAATATTAGAGATCTGAATTCCCTACCAGGTAGTTCTAGTGTCTTTTCTTCTACTGGAAAGTCATCTAGTGTTTTATTTTGGATGCCTACCTTAACCATCCTGCCCTTTTTTCAAATATGTTTTGATATTGTCTGCTGTCTTCAGGGCATTCAGTAGTTATTTTCCTTATTTATTGATTGTAGATTTGTTTGTTTCGTCCTGCTTTTTGTTTTATTTGGCTATGTCTGAGCAGGTGGGCTGTGCATTCTTTGTTGTTTGCTCATCTATAGACACAATACTTTTCACCTCCTTCTCCAATAGGCAGGGTCAGTCACTCAGGTATGGTACAGCAGGGCAGATCCAGCTGAAGGGGAGTTGCTGGAATGGGTTGTTTGTGGTACTTACTAAGGCTGACATGACACGCTGGGAATCAGTGCAGGGCAGGTTCCAATAGGTCGTGCCTGTGCTGCTTAGGGGTGTGATGTTCAGTGCACAATGCAGGTAAGCAGGAAGGAGGGGGGTGACTGTGATGCATGGAGTTAAGATGGGTATGGTAAAGAGGAGAGAGAGGAGAGAGGAACAGGGGCCAAAAACATACAAACAAAAAAACATAAAAGAGTGCTAAGGGAGCTTGCCATTGGAGTGGAGAGATGAGAGACTGAGAAATGGAGAAAAACAAAAAGGAAAAAGAAAAGAGGTAAAAGAAAAAAATGAATAAATACATTTTGGGAAAAAAAGAAAAGAAAAGCCCCCAGGGGGGCTACAAGGTGTGGCTACAAGGACTGGAGAAGTTGCTCCCAGGCTGTGAAGTACAGCCTGTCTAGAAGGGATAGAGGTGTCCCACAGCGCCAAGTATTCAGGAGACAGGAAGAGAAGGTAAGTATAGAGAGATAAGAAACTGAGAAATGAAAGAAGACAAAAAGGGAAAAAGAGAGAGAAGAAAACAAAACAAAGAAACAAAAAAAGCCAAAAACAAAACCAAATGAAAAAAAGTGCCCACAGGGATCCCACTGCATGTCTGCACAGAGTAAGGGAGTAGTACTGCCCAGCTAGAAGGGGCTCCCAAGCCAAGAAAACAAACAAATCAAAACAGAATAGATCAAAACAAACAAACAAAAAAAGCCCCTGGGGATTCCACCAGCATGGCAGCACGGACTGGGAAGCAGTTTCACAGTCGAGCGGTGTTTTGCAGCCTTTCAGGAAGAAGCAAAGATGGCACACAGAACCAGGTATTTGAGAGAAAGGAGGGGGAGGTGGTGAGAGGTAAGGAAGAAATCTAAAGAAGTGGAAAAAAGCAACACCAGCAGCCAACAAATGGTACTCAGGGAGCTGGCCAGTGAGGGTAGGTGGAATCTAAGTGGCACAGGGGTGAATCTGGTGCTTCCCGGCCAAGAGATTGTGGCTGCAGGAAGCAGAGGAGGCCAAGTGGGGGTGAAGAAGTGTAGGGGGTGGGAAAGTGTATATCACTGATTACCGGTTGTTCTGTCTCCTGCTGGAAGCTCCGAGAAGCTGCTTTCTTGTATCCCCTGTTTGTTGATCTCCAATAGGAGTCCAAGATGGTGGATCCATGCTGCATTAGCTGATAGGGGACCTCTGTATGTATCTCTCCTGGCTCTCCGTTCTTTGTCAGTTTCTTATTCCATTCTGTGCTTAGCTGAATTCTTTATCTCTTCATTTGATGCTTAGGGTTTCAGGATTGACGTGTGTCTCTGTTTGACTTAGTTTTTTGGATCTTAGCTGTAGAGAGATGGCGTGGTGCCTCTGTCTATAGCACCATGTTGCCCGGAAGTCCCCTACAGGGTTACCTAGGCTGTAATCTTTACAGTAGTGATCACCAGGTCTTTTCTCCCATGGGTTCCAATAGCTGACCTTTCAGTCAGCAGCCAAGAGTTTAACCGTTTTGCCACCAGGACTCCTTGGACTGTCAAAGAAGAGTCACAAACTCAGACATCCACCAGGCCCATCAGGAACCTGAATGAATGAGCAGGCCCAGCTTCACTATTTCCTAGTCTTCCTTTTTGGTTACTTTGGGTTTGTTCGTTTAAGAAAAGATGAAAATGTAGTATCAGGTAAAATTCCCAGGTATTTTAATTCAGCAATTTTAAAAAACTGTAACTGTGCAGTCTTAATAAAACATATCTGAGCACTAGATTTGGCTGAAAAGTCAGCCCATTTGTGACCCCAGGAATGGAAGGAAAAATATTGCCAGTGAATGCTGACCAAACCAGAAAAGAATAGAGAACTTAGGGGGTTGTTATCAGCTTGGCCATTTCTACAGTGAGAATTTCTGCTATCCTAGAAAGACCAATCTAGTCAAGTGGGAAGATGAGATTCTAAAATAACATGAGATTTAGCTATCCAACCCTCTGTAATTTATAGGCTTCTATAGTGGGAATTAATGAAAATATGCCCAATCTTATATGTGTAATGGATGCCTCTGAATTATGGTGTTGGCGAAGAATACTGAATATACTATGGACTGCCAAAAGATAGAACAAATCTGTCTTGGAAGAAGTACAGCCAGAATGCTCCTTAGAAGTGAGGATGGTAAGACTTTGTCTCACATATTTTAGACATGTTATCAGGAGGGATCAAACCCCGGAGAAGGACATCATGCTTGGTAAAGTAGAGGGTCAGAGAAAAAAAGGAAGACCCTCAAGAAGTGGCTGAAACCATGGGCTCAAGCATAACAACGATCATGAGGATGGTACAGAACCGGGCAGTGTTTTTGTTCTGTTGTACGTAGGGTCACTATGAGTCAGAACTGACTTGATGTCACCTAACAAGAACAACAACATAAGTACAAATGCAACAAGCTGTTTCCCCATCTCACTACACTAGTAAAAGTTTTCGTAATGCTGAATCATCAGCGTAATAGGCCAGTCCTTTCTCTTAACCCTGGTTACACCTGAGAAATCTCCCCCAGGAACTGTGAACCAGGTGATAGAAGACACATGAGAGAGACAGGAGAGCTCAGGAAAAAAAAAATACCGAAGACAGAGGAAAACAGGGGCATTTGTTCTGAATTGTTTTCAAATAATCGAAATTATCAAGGAAAAAAATGACTATCGCCACAATATCAAGTAACCAAAAAGAGTAAAAAAAAAAGTGTACCAGACACAGAATTCCACATGTGTCTCTATTGAGCAAATAAATTTTGCAGGCAGTGAGCAAAACATCAGGCAAGTTGAGATGTTGCAATTGACTTGCACTCTTCAGCTGACTTGTACGAGGTGCTCATTGTTCTGTTTTTTCCCTCTTGATTAAATAATTGCAGGTTTATACTGTCACAGCACAAAGAAAATCATGACATATGTTTCACAAATTTATTTAACTGATTCCACACATACTTTTAATAAACAGAGATAAAGGAAAGACATTGCAAATATGTGCGGAATAGACCAGGAGGAAGCAAACTGCAACAAAAGAGTGGTTGGGGTGGGTGAAGGCTGAACTTCCCCTTCCAACTTTCTCTTCTGTTTCTTTACTGAATGTTTTTTGTCTTCTTGTTACAACAACTTATAAAAAGGGGTGCTAACGTCTTCAATTATAATTGTTGATTTGTCTAGTTCTTGCTTTAATTCTGTGTTTGTTCTATGTATTTCAAAGCTCTAGTATCATATTCTTATGAGTGGCCCAAATGGATAAGTGCTAAGCTGCTAACTGAAAGGTTGGTGGTTAGAACCTACCCAAAGGTGCCACGGAAGAAAGGCCTAGTGATCTGTTTCTGAAAGGTCACAGTTCTACTCTGAAACACATAGTATCACCATGAGTTGGAATCAACCCCATGGTAACTGGTTTGTTTTTTTTTTTGTTTGTTTGTTTTGTTTGATATCATGTGCTTTCATACACATTTAGGATTTTTATGACTTCCTGGTGAATTAATCTTTTCATCATTCTGGAATGTCTTTCTTCATATGTGATAATAATCTTTGTCTTAAAGTCTACTTTGTGTGAAATTAATATAACCATATCAGCTTTTTTATGCATACTATTTATTTCCAAGGTATATCATATCTACTTTTTTTTACATTCAATATATGTATGTATTTATATTTAAAAAGTGAAGAGGACTTGAAGTACTTACTTATAAAGATCAAAGACTACAGCCTTCAGTATGGCTTACACCTCAACATAAAGAAAACAAAAATCCTCACAACTGGACCAATGAGCAACATCATGATAAATGGAGAAAATATTGAAGTTGTCAAGGATTTCATTTTACTTGGATTCACAATCAATGCCCATGGAAGCAGCAGTCAAGAAA
>NW_004443970.1:7003579-7005951 GCF_000243295.1 Trichechus manatus latirostris
GCAGAAATAAAAAATCTGTCTTGAAGAAGTGCAGCCTTTATGCTCCTTAGAAGCAAGGATGGCGAGACTTTGTCTCACATATTTTGGACATGTTATCAGGAGGGACCAATCCCTGGAGAAGGACATCATACTTGGTAAAGAAGAAGGTCAGCAAAAGAGAGGAAGATCCTCAATGAGATGGATTGATACAGCGGCTGCAGCAGTGGGTTCAAACATAACAATGATTGTGAGGATGGTGCAGGACTGGGCAATGTTTCATTCTGTTTTACATGGGGCCGCTGTGAGTCAGAACTGACTCAATGACACCTAACATCAACATATTTAGATTGCATCATTTATAGACAGCATATTGTAGGGTCTTGCATTCTTATACAGTCAGACAGCCTCTGTCTCTTAAATAGTTTAGTTAGTTTACATTTAAGTCGAGTTTAATTCTACTATCTTGCTATTTGTTTTTATTTTTCCTTTGTTTTCTTTTGTTGTTCCTTCATTTCTCCTTGCTTACTTTCTTTTGTTCGTGATGTTGCTTATTGGTCCACTTGTGAGGATTTTTGTTTTCTTTATGTTGAGATGTAGTTCATACTGAAAGCTGTAATCTTTGATCTTCATCAGTAAATGCTTCACGTCTTCTTCACTTTTAGCAAGCAAGGTTGTGTCATCTGAATATCATAGGTTGTTAACGAGTCTTCCTCCAATCCACGTTCTTCTTCATATAGTCCAGCTTCTCAGATTATTTGCTCAGCATACAGATTCAATAAGTATGGTGAAAGGATACAACCCTGACGCACATCTTTCCTGACTTTAAACCATGCAGTATCCCCTTGTTCTGCTCGAATGACTGCCTCTTGATCTATGTACAGGTTCCTCGTGAGCACATTTAAGTGTTCTGGAATTCCAATTCTTCTCAATGTTATCCATAATTTGTTATGATCCACACAGTCGAATGCCTTGCATAGTCAATAAATCATCTTTCTATTATTCTCTGCTTTCAGCCAGGATCCATCTGACATCAGCAATGATATCCCTGGTTCCACGTCCTCTTCTGAATCCAGCTTGAATTTCTGGCAGTTCCCTGTCAATATACTGCTGCAGCTGCTTTTGAATGATCTTCAGCAAAATTTTACTTGCCTGTGATGTTAATGATATTGTTAGATAACTTCCACCTTTCTTGGGTATAGCCATAAATATGGATCTCTTTATTGGACCAATAAGGAGCATCACGATAAACAGAGAAAGATTGGAGTTGTTGAAGATTTCACTTTACTTCGATCCACAATGAACACCCATGGAAGCAGCAGTCAAGAAGTCAAAAGAGAGGACTTCTGGCAAAATGGCGCTCTAGGCAGAAGCACCACGCCGTCCCGCCACAGCAAAGATCCGAAAAACTAAGCCGAACAGAGAAAACAACAATCCTAAAACCCTAAAACATCAAATGAAGAGATAAAGAACTCAGCCAAGCACCAAATGGAGTGAGAAAACTGACAGAGAACAGAGAGCGAGGAGAGATTCATGCAGAGGTCCCCTACCAGCTAACGCAGCGTGGATCCGCCATCTTGGACTCCTATCAGAGACCAGCAAACAGGGGGTAAAAGAAAGCAGCTTCACAGAGCTTTCAGCGGGAGACAAAACAACCAGTAATTTGCAATATATGCTTTCCCACCCCCCACCCTTCTTCACCCTCACTCGGCCTCCTCTGCTTCCCCCAGCCACAGTCTCTTGTCCAGGAAACACTGGCTGCTTGGAATCCACCAGTCCACACTATCTGGCTCTCTGAGTGCCATTTGTTGGCTGCTGGTGTTGCTTTTTTTTCCTGCTTCTTTTGAATTCTTCCTTACCTCTCACCACCTCCCCCTTCTTTTGCTCAAATACCTGGCTCCGTACGCCATCTTTGCTTCTTCCTGAGGAGCTGTGGAGCTCTGTTCAAGTGTGGAGCTGCTTCCCGGTCTGCGCTGCCGTGCTGGTGGGATCCTGGGGCTTTTGTTCATTTGTTTGTTTTGAATTCTTTGTTTGCTTTTCCTTTTCTTGAGTTGGGAGCACTTTCTGGCCAGGTGGTGCTGCATAGCAAGGAGACTACCCCCTCGGCTTGCACAGACATGCAGAGGGATCCCTGAGAGAATTTCTTTGTTTGTGGGTTTTTTTTTTTTTTTCTGTTTTTTGGGGGGCTTTTCTTGTTGTTTTTTTTAATTTGTTTTGTTTTCTTTTTCCTTTTTGTCTTTCTTCATTACTCAGTTTCTTGTCTCTCTATCTTCTTTCTCTTTCTGTTCCCTGAATAGCTGGTGTTGTATGCCTCTGCGCCCTCTGGCCAGGCTGTACTGCAACACCTGAGAGCGACTTCCCCAGACCTCATAACTGCACCGGTGGGATCCCTGGGA
>NW_004443970.1:7024331-7025923 GCF_000243295.1 Trichechus manatus latirostris
AGCAGATTTGAAACTGTAGAAGAGAGTATCAGCGGAATTGAGGACAAACACTTGGATACAACTCTGTTTGAGGAACAATCAGAAAAAATAAAGAAGAAAAATGAAGAGACCCTGAGAATTATGTGGGATACAATCGAAAGCAAAAATCTGTTAGTGATCGGAGTTCCAGAACAGAGGGAGAAAACAGAAGACACAGAGAGGATCATTGAAGAATTGCTGACAGAAAACTTCCGCAATATCATGAAAGATGAAAAGCTGACTGTCCAAGAAGCTCAATGAACCCCGTATAGGATAGACCCCAAAAGAAAATCACCAAGGCATATCATAATCAAACTCGCTAAAACCAAAGACAAACAAAGAATCCTGACAGCAGCTCGAGAAAAACAAAAAGTCACATACAGAGGAGAAACAATAAGACTAGGCTCAGATTATTCAGCAGAAACCATGCAGGCAAGAAGGCAATGGGATGACATACATAAAACCTTGAAAGAAAAAAAATTGCCAGCCAAGAATAATATATCCTGCAAAACTCTCGTTCAAATATGATGGTGAAATTAGGTCATTTCCAGATAAACAGAAATTAAGGGACTATGTAAAAAACCAAACCAAACTTACAAGACTTATTAAAGCAAGTCCTTCGATCTGAGAACAAACCATATCAGACCACAGGCTGAATATAGGACGCAGGGTTGTACTAGCCAGATACCAACCTAGGAAATGAACTCTTAAGGACTGTGTAAAACCAAAAGAATTACAAAAGGGAACCAGAGAGGTTAATCTGTAAATGACAACAGCATCAGAACAATAAAAGAGGGAATAAACTGTGTAGATATAGAACCTTCTAATTGAGAAGAAGTCAAGCGATACCAAGTAATAATAGACTGGTTCAAATCTAAGAAGATAAGGGTAAATTTCAAGGTAACCGCAAAGAAAGCTAACAAACCTACTCATCAAAATAAAGAAAAACATAAAGTCTCCGTAACAACACAACCTACAAAAACAAAAGAAAAAAAAATCCACAAACAAAAGGGACTCAGCACAGGAGAGTAAGAGGAACAAAACTGGAGGACATTATGCTGAGTGAAATGAGTCAATCACAAAAGGACAAATATAGTATGAGACCTCTACTGTATAACTCTTGTAAAACTTTACAACAAAAAGAAACAATCTTTGTTGGTTACGAGGGCTGGGAGGAGTTGGTGGGAATTATAAAGATAAGTAGTAACTTTGGTGAAGGGTAAGACAGTACACATTACTGGGGAAGCCAGCACAACTTGTACAAGGAAAGGTCATGGAAACACCATAGACATTTCCAAACTCCCTGAGGGACTGAATTGCTGGGCGGAGAGCTCTGGGGACCATGGTCTCGGGGAACATCTAGCTCAATTGGCATAAAACAGTTTGTAAAGACAATGTTCTACATTCTACCTTGGTGAGTAGCGTCTGGGGTCTTAAAAGCCTGTGAGCAGCCATCTAAGATATTCCACTGGTCTCACCCCTTCAGGAGCAAGGGAGAATGAAGAGAACAAGATACAAGGAAAAGATTAGTCCAAAGGACTAATGGACCACAGCTACGACGGCCTCCACCAGAC
>NW_004443970.1:7026861-7082007 GCF_000243295.1 Trichechus manatus latirostris
GAAGAATTGACACATTTGAATTCTGATGTTGGTGAAGAATATTGAATATACCATGGGCTGCCAAAAGAACGAATAAATCTGTCTTGGAAGAAGTACAATGAGAATGCTCCTTAGAAGCAAGGATGGCAAGATTACATCTCACATACTTTGGACATGTTATGAGGAGGGACTAGTCCCTGGAGAAGGACATCATGCTTGGTAAAGTAGAGGGTCAGCGAAAAAGAGGAAGACCCTTAGAAGATGGATTGACACAGTAGCTGCAACAATGGGCTCAAGCATAACAACGATTGTGAGAATAGCTCAGGAGCAGGCAGTGTTTCATTCTGTTGTACATAGGGTTGCTATGAGTCAGAACTGACTTGACTGCATCTAACAACTACAATTTTCTTTTGAGCTAATCAACCATTTTAAGTATTATATTTCCTCCAATGAGATTTTAGCTATATCTTATTTTATTTTTTATAGTCATTGCTCTAGGGATTACAACATGCACCCTTAATTTATCACACACTACATAGAGTTAATATTGCACCACTTCAAGTGAACTGTTCCTTTTTTTTTTTATCTGTTACTTATTTTGTCCATCTTTTCCTTTTAATTCCTGAATACTTGTAATGACAGCTTTAAATCCTAGTTTGTCAAATCAAACACCAGGATTATATCAAAGTCTATTTCTATTGACTGATTTTTGTTACCTTGATTATAGGAAACATAATCCTAATTCCCCACATATCTAGCAATTTTTTATTGTATGCTGGTCATTGTAGGTGATAGATAAGGAGTCTGGATTATATTGTTTTCTTTAAAAGTTAGTTGTGTTCTGTAATGCAGTTAATTATTGGCAAATTTTCTTAATCTGGCTTCGTTTTATTCTTTGTTAGGGTGGCTCTATTTTATTTTTGTTCTTTGTCCTAGGACATGGCTTTTAGTCTATTGCAGGGATTGCAAAACATTTTCTGTAAAGGTTCAGATAGTAAATATTTTAGGCTTTGTGAGCCATCCATGATCTCTGTCACATCTTCTTCTTCTCCTTCTCCTTTTCCTCTTACTCCTCTTCCTCCCTTTCCTCCTGTGCTCCCTCTTTGTTCTCCTTCTTCTTAAAAATCCTTTGAAAATATAAAAAAAATCTTAGCTCATGGGCTGTGAAAAAACGGTGCAAGTCAGATGTGACCATAGTTTTCCAAAGCCTCCTCTAGGGCACAGTCCTTACTTCTAATACGTGGCCTTTATAAAGTCTCAACTGAATGCCTGTGGTGTTCATTGAGAACATTCCACCCTGGATGGGCTAGAACACCAATGTCTCACAGCACTATACAACCCTTAACATCTACAGTCAGCTCTAAGCCCATCAGAAGCCACCCTCTGCAAAGCCTCATGAAGTTTCGTCCTGTGTAGTATAGACCAGCCCTCAGCTAAGGGCTCAAAAGAATCCCCTATGTTCCACTGCCCTGCACTGCAGTCCAAAAAGTACCCCAGGCAGAAAGCTGGGAAAACTATGGGGCTCACTTCATATGTTTCTGTTTTCTCAAGGAACACAGTTTGGCATTACCTGTTTTTCAATGCTTGAACCTAACTTCCTCATATTGATTGACCTGTTTTATTTTTGTGTATGCAAGACAGCCAGTCCAGGCCAGTCAGGGCCAGAAATGGAAGCTCCAATATATTGCACTTGAAACAGGTTAGTTTTCAGTGACTCTGTGACCTACAGGTATAGATGCCCAGGGGGCAGATAATGAGCAATGGCGAGATTTATAAAAATACAAATTGTTAGTACATGACACTTCATGTTAAATCAAGAGAGATAAAATTACTCACTTTAAGTAATAGACTCATGTAACAGTAACAGACATTCAAACTAACATCACTTAGACAACTATAGACTATAGCAGCGGACTGAGTTAGGATTTCCAGGACTCTTTATAGATGCAGCAACTTTGTATAAGTCAACTGCAGACCCAAGATCCTGAGTAAAATGTATTGAATAAGCTGATAAGGGCAATATAATTGTGGTTACTTGTTTTGGAATATTGTTAACATTGTATTTAATGTCCTATTTTCTTTTGGGCAGATGATGAAGACCTTTTCCTTTCTTCTTGATTTTTCCCTAACCTTTATTTTTAACTAGGTGTCAGCAAACCACAGTCCATGGGTCAAATCTAACTCACCACATGTCAAATCCACCCCATGGCAGGCCAAATTTGGCCATGCCCATCTGCTTACATATTGTCTATGGCTGTTTTCATGCTACAATGGCAGATTTGAGCACAAATCTTGCAATAGGAACCCTATGATCTGCAAAACTGAAAACGTTTACTATCTGGCCCTTTACAGAAACTTTGTTGATCTCTGATTTAGACTATGCTTTTTGCAAACTGAAATGAAACATTATTTAAATAGTTTTAGTTCTCACTGATACCTCATAATGCAAGGAGAAATACTTTTTACAAAGTCTCTGCTTTTAAAGACAAAGTAGTTTTTTCAAGAAGTCCATAAGAGGTTTTTATTTGTTTTTTGTTTTAACCAGGATATGGCTATAAAAATCCTTTGTGTACTCCGGGCACTCTGCTAACCCAGAACTGAAGCCACTCCCAAAGCCCAATTTTTATACAAATATGAGACAGGCCCATAAAACAAACAATACTAAACATGAGGAACGTGCTTCTTAGTTCAATCAAATATATGAGACCAAATGGGCAACTCCTGCCCACAAGGAAGATGAGAAGGCAGGAAGGCACAGGAAAACTGTAAGAATGAACATGGGGACCCCGGGGTAGAAAAGAGGACAGTGCTATCACATTGTGGGGATTGCAACCCAAGTCACAGAACAATGTGTATAAATTTTTGATTGAGGAACTAACTTGAGCTATAAACTTTCACCTAAAGCACAATAAAATTTGAACAAAAAAATCAATTGTGTAACTAAAGGCCTACTTGAAGTGTCACATGAGAATAAACCTCATTTAATCAGGTATGACAAATCCTCATTGGGGAACAAGGGCTGTGCTTTGTATATGGAACTGAGGCTCAGAATGCCCTCCCAGAAGACTGGTCACGTTTCTGTTCTACGGCTTTCAGGGTCTCAGACTTTCAGGTGGTGGAGAGAATCATTTCTGGGCTGACCAGGTACCATAGCATATCTAGGGGACCCGAAGGAGAGAGAAATTCATGCACATTTACAGGTACTCCAGGCAAAACCTGCTTTCTGCACCAACACAAATGAACAGAACAAAATACAATGAGACCAGCTTTTTGTGATCAAGAATAATCTTCAGAGATTAATTATGATCACAAGGAATGACTGTTAACAAAAGGTATTCAAAACCTGGAAATAGACAAAAGGCATGTCCGCGTGTCCTTTGAGTGCTGTGTGGGACATCGCGTAGCAGGTCTGCAGAGTTCATCTGACTCTCTAGGGGGGTGTGCCTTTATTTGACATGCTATTTACTATTTAGGATAGTTTTCAACTCTGTAAGGATAGATGTTAACTTGTAGAAAACTGATAGAGATGTAAGTTATTCTTGCTAGATAGGAATGAAAATGAAATATATCCCTATGGAGATGCAAATGAAAATACTATAAACCAAAGGTTGCAGTTTATTTTGTATGTAATTTAGCAATCTTATTCCAGCCTTCTTTAGTAACTGTCCTAGTTATCTAGTGCTCCTATAACAGAAATACCACAAGTGGATGGTTTTAACAAAGAGAAATTTACTCTTATAGCCTAGGAGGCTAAAAGTCGGACTTCAGGATGCCAGCTCCAGAGGAAAGCTTTCTGTCTCTGTCTGCTCTGGGGGAAGGTCCTTGTCATCAATCTTCTGCAGTCGAGCAGCTTCTCAGTGCAGACATCCTGGGTCCAAAGTACGTGCTATGTTCTTGGCTGGCTCTTGTTTCTTGGTGGTATGAGATCCCCTTAAAATTCATGTCATAGCCACATGTAAAACACATTCACCCCATCATATCACAGCAAAACTCTTAAATCAACTCCAAGTCTAAAATCTCATCTTCTGCAAAATTCCTCTTCACCTGTGAAATCTAGAATACAAGTTATCTGCTACCAGAGTACGATGGTGGAACAGGCACAAGCTAGACATTTCCATTACAAGTGGGAGATTTGTTTGTTCTTTTGGTAGTCCATGGTATATTCAATATTCTTCGCCAACACCACAATTCAAAGGTGTCAATTCTTCTTCAGTCTTCCTTATTCATTGTCCTGCTTTCTCATGCATATGATCCAATTGAAAATAACATGGCTTGAAGAGTATGGCCCCCAGACACCCTTTTAGCTCAATAGTGAAGTCACTTCCGAGGTTCACCGTTCAGCCGGGATTGGACAGCCTCATAAAACAAAACGGGACTAATGAGGCACAGCAGTCCAGAGACAAGGACTAGAAGGCAGAAGGACACAGGAAAGCTGGTGATAGGGAACCCAAGGTTGAGTAAGGACAGTGTTGACATGTCATGGGGTTGTTAACCATTGTCATAGGGCAACATGTGTACTGTTTACTGGGAAACTATTTTGTTCTGTAAACCTTGATCTAAAGTGAGAATAGCAGCACAACTGGAAGAGCGTAGTCAATGTCACTGAACTGTGCGTGTAGGAATTTTTGAAATGGTGTATCTTTGGCTATGTATATTTTCACCAAAAAAAAAAAAAAAATGTAGAGAAGGGAGAGGGTTAACATGTCATGGGGTTGTTAACCAATGTCATAAAACAATATGTGTACTAGTGTTTAATGAGAAACTATTTGTTCTGTAAACCTTCACCTGAAGTACAAAAAAAAAAGAAAATACCATGGCTTGGGCCAAGAACATCTTTGTCTTCAAGGTGACATCTTTGCTTTTCAACACCTTTAAAGAGGTCTTTTGTAGCAGATTTGCCCAGTGTAACGTGTCTTTTGATTTTACTATTACGATTTCACTATCAGGCACTTTAAAACTCTTCCAGCCTCAACCACTACTTCCACATTCTAGTATCTGTTAGAGCGGTACACCACTCCTGGTATCAAATTCTGTCTTAGTTATCTAGTGCTGCTATAACAGAAGTACCACAAATGGATGGCTTTAAAGAGAAATTTATCCTCTCACAGTCTAGTAGTCTAGAAGCCCAAACTCAGGGCACCAGCTCCAGGGAAAGGCTTCTCTCTCTGTCGACTCTAGGGTATTCAGTCTTTTAAATTTTCTGGAACCCAGCTTTACCATTCTGCTGGGTCCTTCATTAATGAGTTCAATAAATCTTTGACACAGGATGACTCAAAAAAAAAAAAGAAGAAGAAAGAAAGAATAATCATTGACTACCTTCCTAGGTACTTGGGTAAGAAATGAAAGCTAGAGAGAGAGTTAAGGAAGGTTTGCTTGTTTATTTTTTTTCTCCTTTAATAATTAATAAAGATTTGAGCCTGTTTCATAATGCAGAAAATGCCATGGAAAGAGAGACATTAAAGACACAGTGAGGAGGTGACAATTAATGACTCAAATCCCAGAAAAGGCAGAAAGGCACAAAACTCAAAACACAAATGACCCTTGGTTAGGAACATAATCAACTTTTCCTCTCATAGTGAAAAAAGTAGTAAAAATTGGCTGAATACACAGATAATTTTGTAAGTTAAAGGGCAGGTAGTTGAAGATGTCCATACCAGGTAAGCCATGTGCCACTGAGAGTGAGGGTTTGGTGGTGTGCTAGGTGACTTGAAAAGATGATAAGGATTTGAATAGTCACTAATACAAATGGGAAAGAGAGCTGATTTGGAACAACCTGGGAATTAGAGATGAAAAGGCAGTTAGCTGCACTAATCTATGATGGAGGATCAGGGGTGTGAGGAATGACATTACAGGTGATTGCAGTTATGTATTGTGGAATCCAGGTCAGAGAACATAGAAAGGAAAGCCAGGATGTGGCTGATGGACATAGAGAACAGAGATGGTATCAAGAGACTAGGATCCAAGATGAGGTGGGAGAAGGGCAGGCATGGGAGCAAAGAAGCTAGTACACTGGAAGAGTAGGCAGTTATGGTCAAAGAGATACATAGAGAAGCTGGTGATAAAGAGTCCACAGGTAGAAAGTTCCAGATGATAACAAGGGCCACAGTGCAACAGTGGTATCTGTCATTCATGTAATTAAGGGTCTCATCTCAACCTTCAGAAGACTTTGGGTAGGTGTTGGGACAGGCTGAAAAATATGACCTCACTGAAAAACATAGCTCTCACACACTGATAAGGAGTAAGGAGGTCCCCCACCCCCTGCCATAGGTAGTGCACTTGACCTACCCCCAGATAGTCTATGTGACCCAGAGGCTGAAGATCACAATGAAGGAGAGAAGGGAAGGACACTGGTATCGTAGAGATACCTGAATATACCCAGCACTGTGCTAGACCCTTCACCTGTATTACCTAATTTAATACTCACAACAGTCATGAAGCAGGCACTAGCATCCCATCTTCATAGATGAGAAAACAGGCTTTGAGAAGATAAATAACTTGCCCAGTATCACAGGCAGGGACTATCAGCCATCAGACTCTGAAGACCGTTTTCATAGTTACTACAGAACATAGTCCCTCAAAGAATAAGGAAACAGGATTCTGGAGGAGGAGCCAAGGGTGAAAAAGCACTTAATAATTTATCAAGATGTGCATTCAGTACCCTGGTTTTTTCCAAAGGGGGAAGAAAGTACCAGGTACCCCTACAGAGTTGCCCTTTTACAGGTAGTAAAACTGTACCAACATTCACATGAAGAAATTAGGACTGAAAAAAAAAGAAAATTCATAAAACAAATGTACCTCAGAAACACAAAGAAAACTTCATCTCAGGGCCTTTGTACCTGTTGATTGCTCTGTCCGGCATACTGTTTTTCCAGGAACCTGCAGGACTCCCTTCTTCTTTCCCTTCCTTCATGCCATTGCTCAAATACCATCCGCTTAGTGTAGGCCTTCCCTGACCTCGTAACTAAAACTGCAACTCACTGCCTCCAATATCACTTAAAAACCAATCCAAACCAGTTACCATAGAGTTAATTCTGCAATCCCATGTGTCAGGCACTCCCTATTCCCTTTATCTAACATAGTACATGTTTCATTTATTTTATCGTCTCCCCTAATAGAATGTAAATCCCATGAGAGGGCGGCTTTTTGTCTGTTTTATTTGTGAGCACATAGAACAGTTCTGGTACAGGGTAGGTACATAAATATTTTAAAATCTATCTCAAGGTCAGGCAAGTGTCCAATGACCCCCTTACATACACACACACACACACACACCAGCCCTAGAGAATACAGCTCCCAGGTAAACCTACACATGAGAATTCAGCTTTTCCTTTTGGCAGGCACTTACGATTTCTTACTCAAAACTCACTTCCCCTTCTTTTTTGTTAGTAGAACCCCAATTGTGTTTGAAGGTGGCAATATGCTTTAAAAAAAAAAAGTCCACTATATTTCCCAGCTTTTCTTGCTGAGGATAGCTATGTGGCATGTTCTTGTTGTTAGGAGCGGTCAAATCAGTTCCAACTCACAGCTACTCTATGTACAACAGAACGAAACTACCCTGTCCTGTGCCATCCTCACAATTACTGTTATGCGTGAGCCCATTGTTGCAGCCACTGTGTCAATCCATCTCGTTGAGGGTGTTCCTCTTTTTTGCTGACCCTCCACTTTACCAAGCATGATGTCCTTCTCCAGGGACTGATTCCTCCTGATAACATGTCCAAAGTACATGAAACGTAGTCTTGCCATCCTTGCACAGTTCTGGCCAATGAGCTAAAAAAGGAGGTTGCTGGTTGAGGTTTCCTGAAAAGCTCTTGACAAGTAGCCTCAGCTGGCACACACCGTTTTGCCTTTGCCCCTTTTTCCTGCCTGGCATGTGAATGTAATGTGGAGGTCAAGCAGTTACCTTGGGCCATTAGGCAACTGAGGATGGATAAATAGAAAGATTGAAAGAACCTAATCTCTGATGGTGTCATGCAGCCACTGTACTAACCCTGGACCACCTTCCTCTGGGATTACGGTCATATGAGGAAAACTAAACGCCTAATTTTTAAGCCCCCGTTTAATTGTGTTTTCTGTGACTTCCTTGAATGCAGTCCTGTTACAACTCTGAGGTCAAAATTGTGCTTTCCACTCTCCTGCAAGTCTAGGCTTTGAACTTGTGGAAAAGTTGGGTATACTTGGCCCCACTCAGCCAACTATGTGAAAGAGTGTGGCTTATTTAATAACCCACTCATGGCAGGACAGCTAATAGAATACAAGAGCGTGGAAGGCCAGCTGCTTTTTCTATCCAGGTCCAGATGTTGGGTTCTCCCGAATTTCTCTAATCAGAAGAATCCCAGAGAAGGGTGAACAGAGGGAATGAAATGCTCATTCCAATATTTCCTAAATGGAGAGGAGAGATGTCACCTCTGGTTTAAGACTAAGAATAAAATGCATAGTGGTCCCTGATACAATGGTAATCACTGTGGGGAGATTTTTTTCTAAACGTAGATTCTGAGGCTTCAGCTCAGAATTAAATAACAGAAACTCACAAAACAGGTCCCCTACATGCCAATTTTGAGAAAGTTCCCTTAGTTCTACTGACTTGCACACTGGTGCAGAACCACTGCTACGGTGGTTTCACCTTATGAAGCCCCTGACTAAAGCTGAAGACCACTCTACTTAGTAACTTTGCTTTCTGCTGCTCCCCATGCTGTTTCTAGGGTCCTCATGCTACTGTTGTTAGCTGTCGCCTAGTCAGTCGCCTGACTTATACTGCATGATGCACAATGGACTCATGCACAATGGAACAAAACGCTGCCTCTGTTGCAGATCAGACCATTGTGATTCATAAGGTTTTCATTGGCTGATTTTCAGAATTAGATCACCAGCCTTTCCTTCTAGTCCATCTTAGTCTGGATGATCTGCTGAAACCTGTTCAGCATCATAGCAAGACACAAGCCTCCGCTGACCAGTGGTGGCTTTGCATGAGGTGGACTGGCTGGGAATGGAACCTGGGTCTCCCACATATAAGGTGGGAATTCTACCACTGAACCCCCACTGCCCCCCACGCTTCTCACTACTCCCCTGAAATACCTAGTCATTGTCACCCTTTTCTGAGTCTCCCTCCGTATGGAGATCAGATTGCTAAATATTTACAGAGCATCTAATTTAAACCAAAGTGTGATCAATACCCCCCAGGCTTAACCTTTCCTATGATTTTCCATTGATCTTATAATCAAATCCAAAATCTTCAATATGGCCTGCAAGGCACTGCACAATCTTGCCCCCACCTCCCACTCCCACTACAATCTAGTCACACTAGCGTTTTTAGTTTCCTGAACACAACACACCCGATTCCTTTCCTCCTGGAGTCCTTCTACTCATGCGGTTCCCATTGCCTGGGTCACTCATAAATCTGCGCCCTGCCTCCCACCCCCATCTATTTCCTACTAATTCTTCACAGCTTAGCTCAAATGTCACTTCCTCTGCAAAGCCCTTGCTTATCCCCAAGTTAGACCTCCTTTAAATAGACAATTGACCTATAACTTTTTTCTTTAGAGCACTTTAATAGCATGGTAATTTAATTATTTATGGATTTGTTCAACAAGATAGGTAAGGACTATGTTTATCTTAGTTATTGTTGTATGCCCAGGACTCAGCACATTGCAGGCTCTCAGTACATATTTATTGAAAGAATAAGTTCGAATAATATATCACATTAATACCAGATAATGCAGTATAGCTATTAAATACTGAGCTGAGGAGAAGGGGTAGAGCACCAGTGCTGGATAGACTAAGTAACTTTACTGAGCAAAACCCTGAACACGGCCTGATAGGAGAGAATTTTTTCCCCCTACTAGGACTATTCAAACCCACTCACCACTCAGAATCCAGCTCTAAAAATACATTTCTCCAAGAAAACATACTAATCACTTCATGCCGTTATGATCTCTTCCCTTCTTAGAATCTCCATATAAGGCGATGGAAATACAGTTTACAAAGCTCATTTACATTGGGTAATATTCTTCAACTGTTTTCTAATCATCAAATTGTGAATGCTCTTAACAATCTGAAACTTCAAGCAGCAATTGTATCTGATATTCATTCATTCATCAGGCGTATAATGTATTCAGTGACTAAAATGCAGTTTTTGGGAGTTCAAAGCTAATAAGGCAAGATCCATGCACTTAAGTAGTTGTCTATCAGGCAAAAAAAGTAAAAAGGTAGTTGTAATATGACATGACAAGCTCTGTGATAAACACAGAAAGTTCTGGACATTCACAGACGTGGTCACTCACCCAGGTTGGAGGCAGGCATGGAAAGTTTGCTGGAGATAACTACTTCTTACAAGGCTTAGAGTTAGCAGCCAAAGACTGGAGAGGACATTACAGGCAAGAACAGCAGCCAGTGCAGTCAGGGAGATGGGTGGGAAGTAGCCTGGCTCATTCAGGAAACAGAACCAAGTTCTGTGTAACTTATTAGGTTATGTCCATGAGTGACATTCTCATTCTGAAAACCTTTTCCATTTCCTAAATGATGAAAACCTTAATCTCCCTAGAATCTAGTGCCACTATATCCCAAGGACCAGAGGAGGGCTATAAAGGTATATTAGCAGTTAACATTCTCACATGTGGGAAAATAGGAGGTCTGGTCGTTCAGTGGTTAAGAGCTCGGCTGCTAACCAAAAGGTGGGCAGTTCTGCTAACCAAAAGGTGGGCCATTCCTTGGAAACCCTATGGGACAGTTCTACTCTGTCCTACAGGGTAGCTGTGAGTTGGAATTGACTTGACAGCAACGGGTCTGCTGTTGTTGTTGTTAGGTGCTGTTGAGTTAGTTCTGACTCATAGCGACCCTAAGAACAACAGAATGAAACACTGCCCCTGCCATGCACCATCCTCACAATCGTTGCTATGTTCGAGCCCATTGTTGCAGTCACTGCATCAGTCTATCTCATACTTTAATTAAAAGGGTGGTACTTAAGGAATGAGCACACAATATAAAATGAGGTGGTCTAAAGCAAGAGAGGAAGAACTATTTTGATCTACTTAAAGATTTCTTGTTGTTAGCTGCAGTAGAGTTGGCCAACTCATGGTGATCTACGAAATGTTCTTGTTTGCAGGAATAGGAAGGATGTGGGAAGCAGAAGCTCTGCTATTCAAGGACGAGGATCTGGAATGGCTGAGCAACTGTGAGCCCCTGGGGTATGCTCACAGAGCTGCCCCCACTAGATGGAGGTGAACCACCTGCCTTACCGCTAGCTAATTGCCAGCTTTCACTTTTGGAGACAGATGAAGACGTTGTGACACACCCACTACAAACTGGAACACTGAGATGCTGAAGAATTTGACACTCAGAACTCTGTTATTCCTAACAGGAACCTAAGCATTTGGTCCCAATGCCTTCCACGGTAATGAGGAGTTAAGATCTGGACTGAGGCCTCCCTGCAGTGTCCTACCTGGGCCTGCAATGAGCATTGTCATAGAAGGATGCTTCAAGGGTCACTTGAGAGACCTGTAGATTACCTCAGGAAAGCCCAATCACTGGACTGAGGTAAAATCCTGACACTTGGCCTGAAGCCCACTTGACAGACCAGATTGATTCAAGATCGAATAAGGCTTACCTAGATAAATCTGAAGGACAGTGCCTTTCAATAAAGACTACCCCATTTAAGGGCTGGGTAGAAGGGAAGGAGGGTAGTCCTAAATTAGTAGTGGGATTGCTCAAATGCTGTTTCTCTCTGACAAACAATGTATCTCATTCTAGATCACTATGCTGACAATCTCATATTATTGGCCAAAATGAGCATCCTCAAAGCTTTTATAGCATTTTGCTGGAACTCAGTAATTGCAAGCTCACTTGCTGGTACCAGACTACTAGTTGGTAGAACTTTAAAATTAACTTGCTCTTCGTCTTACAGGTTTTAGCCATAGCAAATCTTCTCTCCATGGCCTCAACAAGATGTTGTTGTTAGCTCCCATTGAGTCTGTTCCAACTCACAGCAACTGTCTTAGTTATCTAGCGCTGCTCTAACAGAAATACCACAAGTGGATAGCTTCAACAAAGAGAAATTTATTCTGTCACAGTCTAGTAGGTTACAAGTCCAAATTCAGGGCATCAGCTCCAGGGGAAGGCTTTCTCTGTCAGCTGTGGACAAAGGTCTGTGTCATCAATCTTTCCCTGGTCTGGGAGCACCTCAGCACAGGAACCTCAGGTCCAAAGGACACGCTCTGCTCCCGGTGCTTCTTTCTTGGTGGTATGAGGTCCCCAATTCTCTGCTTGCTTCCCTTTCATCTCTTGTAAGGTAAAAGGTGGTGCAGGCCACACCCTAGGGAGACACCCTTTACATTGGATCAGGGATGTGACCTGGGTAAGGGTGGTGTTACAATCCCACCCTAATCTTCTTTAACATAAAATTACAATCACAAAATGGAGGCCAGCCACACATTTCTGGGAATCATGGCGCAGCCAAATTGACACATTTTTGGGGGGACATAATTCAAACCATGACAGCAACCTTATGTACAACGGAATAAAACACTGCCCAGTCCCATACCATTCTCACAATCGTTGCTATGTTTTAGCCCATTGTTGCAGCCACTGTGTCAATTCATCTAATCAAGGGTCTTCCTCTTTTTTGCTGACCCTCCACTTTACGAAACATAATATTCTTCTCCAGGGACTGATTCCTCCTGATAACATGTCCAAAGTACGTGAGACAAAGTCTCGCCATCCTCGTTTCTTGGGAGCATTCTGGCTGTACTTCTTCCAAGACACATGTCTTAGTCATCTAGTGCTGTTATAACAGAAATAACACAAGTGGATGGCTTTAACAAACAAATGTTTATTCTCTCACAGTCCAGGAGGCTAGAAGTCGGAATTCAGGATGACAGTTCCAGGGAAAGTTTCTCTCTGTTGGCTCTGGAGGAAAGTCCTTGTTATCAATCCTTGGTCTAGGAGCTTCTCCATGCAGGAACCCTGGGTCCACAGGACATGCTATGCTCCTGGCACTGCTTTCTTGGTGGTAGGAGGTCCCCAACTCTCTGCTCACTTCTCTTTCATTTCGTGTAAGATAAAAGGTGGTGCAGGCCACAACCCAGGGAAACGCCCTTTACATTGGATCAGGGATATGAACTTAGTAAGGGTGTTACAATCCCACCCTAATCCCCTTTAATATAATCTAATCTTGCCTCATTAACCACAGGGAGAGATTAGGATTTACAACACATAGGAAAATTACAATCACAAAATGGAGGACAACCACACAATACCGGAAATCAAGTTGATACATATTTTGGGCGGACACAATTAATCCATGTCAACACATTTGTTCTTCTGGCAGTCCATAGGATATTCAGTATTCTTCACCAACACCATAATTCAAAGGCATCAATTCCTCTTTGGTCTTCCTTATTCATTGTCCAGCTTTCATACACATATGATGCCATTGAAAATACCATGGTTTGGGTCAGGCGCACCTTAGTCCTCAAAGTGACATCTTTGCTTCTTAACTTTCAAGAAGTCTTCTGAAGCAGATTTTCCCAATGCAATACATTATCTGATTTCTTAACTGCTGCTTCTATCAGCATTGATTGTGGATTCAAGTAAAATGAAATCCTTTACAACTTCAGGAGCCCTGGTGGTGTAGTGGTTAAGAGTCTGGCTGCTAACCAAAAGGGTGGCAGTTTGAATCCACTAGCTGCTCCTTGGAAATCCTGTGGGGCAGTTCTACCCTGTCCTATAGGGTCACTATGAGTTGGAATCGATTTGAAGGCAATGGGTTTGGGTTTTTACAACTTCAATATTTTCTCCATTTATCATGATGTCAGCAAGACAGAATCATTAAGTTATTCTTGCTTTAATAAGTACTTTTGAGCTATATAATCTCTCTCCCCACTAAGTCCCACCTCTCCAACATTTGGTTTACATTTCTATCATTGCACTCACTACAAGGGTTTTCTGTCTAATCTGTCTCCCCTATTATACCCAGCTTCTTTAGCACAGTATCTATCACATTAGTCTTTATACCTGCAGACCCTATCATTATACTTGGCACATGGTAGGCTATTAAACATTTGTTGAATGAATTAAGCAGATTCTGGATTCTCTTACCTGTAAATTTTGGGGAAAAATCCAACTCAACCATATAAACAAGGTGAAACTGCCATTCAAGATCTAAAAACAGATCAATAAAACTACACCTTAAACTCAGATCTTCTTACACTTACTTTTTAAATAAGCATGAAAAATCCATACTTTGTTAAAATAATCGTATTTAGTTGATAACATGAAAAATACAAAAACAGCTACATTTGAAAACATTTAGAAAACCACTATGATTCCATGAACCAAAAGGAAAAATACACAAGACTAATAAAACATGGAAAAAAAACTTTCCAACCTTACTAGATATGCAACTACCATTGTTTGCCTACTAAATTAGCAAAGTTTTAACCAAATGGTAATTCAGAAATGATGGTGTGAAGTAAAAGGGTATTCTGAAATCTCATACACTAAAGTATTTGGGGGGTATATCAATGCTATATGGATGTTGTTAGTTGCCATCATGTCGGCTCCGAATCATGGATCTTATGTATAACAGAGTGAAATGCTGTCTGGTCCTATGCCACCTTTATGATCTTTGTTAAGTTTTAGTACAGGCTATACAGATAAAAAACCTTAAAAAAAGTAATACTCAAGGTATGTATATGAGAGAGTGTAAACTAAAAATATCCCTATATTTTTCTACTTCAATCCTCAAGTTGCAGTATTGAAGGATTCTATGGGGAAAATATTGAACAAAACAGGAGGCTTCAAAAGAAGATGGAAAGAATACACAGGGTCACTATACCGAAAGAATTTGTTTGATGTTCAACCATTTCAGGAGGCAGCATATGATCAAGAACCGATGGTACTGAAGGAAGAAGTACAAGTTGCACTGAAGGCACCGGTAAAAAACAAGTCTCCAGGAATTGACAGAATACCAACTGAGATGTTTCAACGAACAGATGAGGCGCTGGAAGTGTTCACTCATCTATGCCAAGAACTTTGGAAGACAGTTGCCTGGCCAACGGACTGGAAGAGATCCATGTTTGTGCCCGTTCCAAAGAAAGGTGACTCAACAGAATGCAGACGTTATCAAACAATATCATTAATATCACAAAGTAAAATTATACTGAAAATCATTCAAAAGTGGTTGCAGCAGTACATCGACAGTATACTGCCAGAAATTTAAGCCAAATTAAAAAGAGGATTTGGAACAAGGGATATCATTGCTGATGTCAGTTGGATCTTGGCTGAAAGCAGAGAATACCAGAAAGATGTTTACCTCTGTTTTATTGACTATGCAAAGGTATTTGACTGTGTGGATCACAGCAAATTATGGACAACGTTGCAAAGGATGGGAATTCCAGAACACTTAATTGTGCTCACGCAGAACCTGTACATAGACCAAATAGAACGAGGGGATACTGTGTGGTTTAAAGTCAGGAAAGGTATTCGTTAGGGTTGTATCCTTTCACCATACTTATTCAATCTGTATGCTGAGTAAAGAATCCAAGAAGCTGGAAGGTATCAAGAAGAATGTGGCATTAGGATTGGAGGAAGACTCATTAACAACCTCATTTTGCTGATGACACAGACTTGTTGCTGAAAGAGGGCTTCAAGCACTTACTGATGAAGATAAAAGACTATAGCCTTCAGCATAGATTACATCTCAACATAAAACACAAATCCTCACAACTGGACCAATAAGCATCATCATGATAAACGGAGAAAAGACTGAAGTTGTCAAGAATTTCATTTTACTTGGATCCACAATCAACGCCCATGGAAGCTGCAGTCAAGAAATCAAATGAAGTATTGCATTGGGCAAATCTGCTGCAAAAGGCCTCTTGAAAGTGTTAAAAAAGCAAAGATGTCAGTTTGAGGACTAAGGTGCACCTGGCCCAAGTCATGCTATTTTCAGTCGCCTCAAATGCATGCAAAAGCTGGACAATGAATAAGGACGACTCAAGAAGAATCGATGCCTTTGAATTATGGTGTTGGTGAAGAATACTGAATATACCGCGGACTGACGGAACGAACGTGTCTTGGAAAAAGTACAACCAGAATGCTCCTTGGAAGTAAGGATGGCGAGATTTCATCTCATGCACTTTGCACATGTTATCTGGAGGGACTAGTCCCTGAAGAAGGGCATAATTCTTGGTAAAGGGTCAGCAAAAAAGAGGAAGACCCTCAACGAGATGTACTGACACAGTGGGTGCAACAATGGGCTAAAGCATAACGATTGTGAGGATGGCACAGGACCAGGCAGTGTTTTGTTCTGTTGTACACAGGGTCTCCATGAGTCAGAACTGACTCAACGGCACCCAGTAACATCCTTTTCTATCCACCACGTCTGTCAGTTTCTTACTTTGGTGGCTTGCGTGTTACTGTGATGCTGCAAGCTATGCCACCAGTATATCAAATACCAGCAGGGTCACCCATAGTGGACAGGTTTCAGTGGAGCTTCCGGAGGGAAGACTAGGAAGAAGGACCTGGCAGTCTACTTCTGAAAGAAAATGGCCGGTGAAAACCTCATGGATAGCAGTGGAACATTGATATAGTGCTGCAAGATGAGCCCCTCAAGTTGGAAGACACTCAAAATACGACTGTGGAAGAGCTGCCTCCTCAAAGAAGAGTCGACCTTAACGACATGGATGGACTCAAGCTTTCGGGACCTTCATTTGTTGATGTGGCACTACTCAAAATGAGAAGACACAGCTGCAAACATCTCCGGGCAGTGTTTCTTTCTGTTGTACACAGGATCGCTATGAGTCGGAATCAACTCGACGGCATCTAATAACAACAACATACTTTTCTATATACTTCTAAAAATTTACTCTAAGAAATCAAAATGTAGATCAGAATTTATGCAATATGACTCGGAAGTTAAGAACACGGCTCTGCCACTTACTAGCTATTCGACCTTCAACAGATTATTAATTTTCTGGGATCCGTTTCCTCCTCAGTAAAATGGTGATCTAAAAAGAAAACATAACCTGTCTTACAGGGTTGGTATGAAGATTAAATGAGAGTATATATATTAGAGTTTACAACAGAGCCTGGCATAAAGAATTTTCAATAAGTGTTAAATGCTATTATTCAGCGTATCTGAAATTTTGAAACAGTCTAATGTTCAGTAATAAAACAATGGTTAAAAAAATTACAGTAAATCCATACAATGGCATATTATATAGTCATTAAAATGCTGTTCATAGTTTTTAATGATAGAGAAATGCTTACATTAAGCAAAAGAGCATGATATAAAATTGAATATATAGTATCAAGCACGTAAAATATACATCAATATGCAGAAAAAGATCTAGCAGAAAACAAACCAAAATATTAAAAACAGTTATTTTGGGTAGTAAAATTTGAACTTCTTGCTGTTGTTTTCTTTCTTTATACTCTTTTATTGCTATTCTTTTTCTACAATAGGAAGGTATTACTTTTCAAATCAGAAAAACATTGTGATTTAAAAAGGTTAAAATGAGGTACCAAATGGGTAATTTAAAAATTTACAGAAATGTCCAACTCTTCACATGTAAATGATGCAATACAGAAATTAGCATAGCTTTCTAAAACTCCATTATTTTCTGATGGATTTTCAAATAAAGAACATTGTATACATGCAAAATAAATACAAGCAACATAAAACAGTAAATATTCCTTGATTGAATTTGTGTTATAAATGAGTGTGAAATTTAGCACAAACAATGCATTCCCTGACTCTACTTAGGCCAGCCCCCCCACAGTCCCAACCAGGACTTTCAGTATCCAGGTGGTTCTGATCCAGAATTCCCTTCCAACCCTAGAGAGTCAGCTGGCCTGCTGGCTGCTCTTAAGGCTGTTCCTGCTCCCAGCTTCACTCCATGCTCCAGCAGCTTTAACCTTTTCTATCCACCAAACTATAAATTTTCCATCCTTTTTGCAATTTTCAAAGGGAATAACTCCAACTGTCTGGTTGTAAGAAGGAGAAAGAAGTTCTTTATGCATACTTTCCCCTTCTTAAATAGTGTCAGACTCTATGTCCTCAGTTCTTTGCCTTTTACGTTACCTTACCTCATTAATAGTCCAAAACACTATGTTCATTTCAGTCAGTCAATATTTGCCCTTACAGCAGTTTATTCTTCAATAAATACCATGAAAGACCTTAATAGTTTTTAACAACTGTACTACAAAGAATTAACAATAACAATTTACAGGAGACTTTAGGAAACAGTTCATATTCTTAACAGAGCATTTCTTTGGAGTAAATCTCAATCTTCTTGTTTATTAATCAACATTTTCACTTAAATAACGCTTCCTGGGTGGTGAAAACGGTTAATGAGCTCAGCTGCTGTCCAAAGGGTTGGAGGTTTGAGTCCACCCAGAGGTGCCTCAGAAGAAAGGCCTGACAATCTATGTCTGAAAACCAATTTTACTCTGACACCCCCGGGGTCACTATGAATCAAAATCGACTCAATGGCAACTGGTTTTAGACAGTATATATTTCAGTCATAATGCTGAAAAACCATTCTAGCTAACATGTATCATGTGTTCACCCAAACATCCATTCATACTGCATTAACCAGATCATTTATGACTTAAGTTTTAAAAGAAGTGGTTTAAGCAGAAATTCCCCAAGTGTTAATGTACTTCGTTGCTCTGTGTGACTCAACCCTCACAGCAAAAGCTACTTTTATAACCTACCAGTTCTGTGAGCCCCAAACTTTACAAATTAATACAACACAATCTAAATGCACCATAAATTTATATTTGTTAATCTTGATGTTAGAATATTTAAACATTTCAAACTACATAAAAATAGAACAAATAATATAAAATAGAAAGAAATTTGACAACTTACTTCCAAAATATTGTTATTATATTGAAAATAAGCAACAAGACAGTTTACATGGCTCTCTAGAAAACATATATAGTGTTTTTAGTGGAGTGTTATCAACAAAAATCAGCACAACCCCACAGAATAACGTCTCCAATTTATTATCTTTTCCACAGTACAAAGTTTTCACAAACCATAAATTCTTTGCAGTTATTCAAAGTCTGTAAACAAGTGCCTGGATCCCCACATCCCCCCACCTCAGTTTAAGCTTGTGAATGTTTTAAGTCCTTCAATCAAGTTTCAACTCTTCCACTTGCATATAAGCAATCAAGAGCCTTCTCTCTGTAAATTATTTGTATTTTATCATACAGCCTGCGATGCAGTAAATCACAGTGAAAGCCCTGGGAAAAACGAAACAACATGATCTTTACAGCAGACTTGAAACTTTATAATATTAAATGCATTTAAAGAACCTTCCCATAATAAAAGCGTGGGTTTTCATTTCCATAAATCAAGTCAATTAGAAACTCTACGTTCTACTTAAAAACCCATTGTAATCTAAAAGTGAAAACAGTCCCCTATCCATAGACATTTTATAAACTCTATACAGTTTCACTTGCAGAGATTCCCCTCCCCCTCCCCCCAGTCTGGAAAACATTAGTGCAATTAGTTTTACTTCTTTTAAGTTATTTAGTCCAGGATGTAAATAGTTCTGTGGAAAGATAAGAAGATGCTCTGGTAAACAAGAAATTTTTGCAAGCCCATGCTGGCTTACTAGTCCATTAAAGCTTGTAAGTCCATAGTGGCTTTCAACAAAATATATATACATCACCAGTAACAAAGCAGAAATAAATAGGCAGAAATGACCGTAAACTGTCTCATCTCTTAAAGATTTTTCAGTAATAACTGCCTTGACAAATTGATTATCTAGTCGTTTAAATAAGCAGACAGTAGACAGTTGCCCTTAAGGATATTCCACTGTGGCATCTAGTCTGGAAAGCCCCAATGGAGTTACATTCCTAAAATTAAAACAAAAAAGGGGGAGTGGAGGGTGGGAGATAAAAGTTTAAAGATGCTACTTGAATGGAATTCCACCAAGTCAGCCAGTTCACTTAGATTTCTTCTTAAAAAGGCTTTTAATTTTGGATGGCTTTTTGCTTTTCTCTCCACTATGACAAAGGTCATGTGGGATGCTGCTGATCCTGGCAACACTTGGAGTTTCCTGAACTGGTTTGCTGTCGTTGCCAGCTGAGGAACATGACGTGTGGCGAGGTTTGGGCACTGGGATGCCACTAGAAAGCTGGTTCATGCTACAGGATTTCTCCAAGATGCCATTGTACACTTTGCTTGCAGGACTGAAGATCATACTTTTAGTTTCTGTCAGGCCTACACAATCAGGAGAACCCCGAGAGAGCTCTACAGTTATGGGCGAATCTCCTCTGGATGAACCCTCTAGGGAGAGCTCATCTCTTGATGTCTTTCTAGGAGACAATGTTTGGTATATCTCCAGGCTTGAAGGAGGAGACTGTTTCCTTCCAATGGAAGAATTTAAGGAGTCACATTCTGAAGCTGTGTCTGGTACTTCCCTGAATGAGACAGAGAGGCAAAGGTAAACATTTTAAATCATTATGTTCATCAGCCATTCTAACTAATTCTAACTGAAACAATGTTCATTGCTTAATCTATTGGAATTTAAAAGGGGAAAATGCTAAAATGTTATATATATTTCAACAAAATAAAATAACTATTACTTTAATATAATCTATCAAAACAGCGTTTAATTTTTAACATAAACTGTAACAGTGAAATTTTACAATCTAAGAAACATTATAAGTTATGCCTTCTTAAATTGTCAGAGAATGAAAACATTTAAATTTTATATTCTTTTCTTATCATTTCAGTTACAATTGTGTTGTGATTTCAGTATTATTTTCCTTTTTAAATCAGAGTTGACACTATGTATTTGAAAAGCAGAATTTTAGTCACCACCCTGTCCCTTTAATTTTTTAGCCATTAATTTGATGAAACAGCTTCCTAAAGGAAGGAATATATACTAAGCTAAAATATAAATTCCTGTGAGTTTAAAAAAAAGGAGGGGCATATGATAAAGAATTTGGCTTTACCTAAAGTGATTTAGCCTTTGTCCTTGGTTCCTGAGAAGTAACCCTTGCAAGCTTCGAATTTAAGTGTCTTCAATAAGGGCATCTAACCTAACAGGTTAGTTGAGGTGATGAGGTAACTCTGGGTAGAGGCTTTCCAGGCCAGAAAGACCCATCACATAATACCTCATGATCGCCTCTTGATATCGTTTGTTCTTAGGGGAGAAGGGCTGGAGTCTTTGCATTATCTAATGAGATCCCCAATAAAGCTGTATACAGGGAAGCTCCATGGGCTTCCTGGTTGAAGAAAGATATCCATGCACATAAGAGGGTAGCTCATCCCTTTGGGACATGGAAGCTCCACTTTGGGAACCTCCCAGACCTCGCTCTATGTGTCTCTTCATTTGTATCCTTTTTTCCTACGATAAAACTATAATCGTTAAGTATAACACTTTCTGTGAGCTCTATGAGTTGTTCCGGTAATTGATGGAACCCAAGAAGAGGGTGGGAGCCAGAAGAATGGTGTCCTTTTAACTTGTGAACTCTGACCTAGCTCCAGCGGCTGGAGTCAGAGAAAAGTAATGCTGCATGGGCAGCTGATCTGAAGGACAATGTCCTTTTTACTTGTGAGATGTGACCTAGCTCTGGGTGGCTACGGTTGGAAAAGAAACGCTCCATGTTTCAGTTGGTGTGACTGAAGTAAAAAAGTGGGGATTTGGATTTATGTTGATGTTATCCTTGTGAGGGGGAAGCTGGGGTAGGTAGGAGGGATGGATGGGAAGTAAAAGGCAACTATACAATGCTACTTTTTAAAAAGTAGGCATTCAACAAAATTCTTAAAGGTTTATTCCTTTGTGAATTTACCCCCTCCCATCTTCCACAGCAGAAAGAGAAGAGAAACAAAGAGGGATAGAAAAATAAGGTTGACAACCCCACATCCAATATACAGCAAATGCTATCAGCTATTCCTTCAAAATATTCCCCAAATCCACCACTTCTTTTTATCCCCGCTACTATCACTCCTCTTCCTGAACTACCATGAACTCACCTAACTGACTGCAATAGCTTCCTAGTTGGTTTCCTGGTGTCCATTCTTATTCTTCCCTCTCATTCACTTTTCTATACAGTCTTTAAAATGATTTTTAAAAATTCAAGCAGACCACTTTGTTCTCTTGCTCAGAACCCTTCAATGTTTCCTTTCACACTCATGGTAAAATCCAAACTCCTTGTCAAAACCTACAAAGGCTGTACAATCTGGCCCCTGGCTACCTCTTCAACTGCATGCCCTACCGTTCTCTGCCTAACTCCACCATGATCTTCTTCTTGTTCCTCCAATGTGCCAATCTTCCAACTCCCTCAGGCCATTTGTACTTGCTGTTCCCTCTGCCTGGTATTACTTCCATCTCTACAGGGCTTACCTCTCCATGTCATTCAGGTCACTGTTCAAATGCTCTCTCTTTCCAGAGATGCCTTCAGTGACCACCCTATCTAAAATAGCATTCTCTTTTCTTTTACCTGGCTTTGTTTACCTTCCTAGAACTTGCCAATACCTTAAATGACACTTTACATTAACTTGTTTATAGTCAGTTTTCCCAGAAGAAGGAAACTTAATGATGACAGGGAGTCTTACTAACTTCTGCACTACAACAGTGGCAAGCTCACAGTAGGTGCTTAGTAAGTATGTGCTAGATGAATGAATGAATGAATGGAATCATAAAGAATAGGGACCATGTCTTATTCACTTTTATGTGTACAGTGCCTGATATGAATACTGTTCACTTTATGAAAGGAATGATTATGAAAGGTGGGGTCAAGGCAAAAAGTAACTGGCAAAAGAAATAAGGCGGGAGAAGGAGCAGCACTGAAGACAGATTAGAAAGGCAAGAACACATATGATTATAATCTACTAGCTAGAACTAAGCTAAGACCCTGTTTCACTTGACTTGGCAGCTCAAGTTATTAGCAAATGCACAGCACATGGCAAGGGCTGAATTAGTATTTACTGAATGAATGAACTGAAGATCTCTCACACTGGATGGCCTATGATTACTATCATTATTTATGATATTGGCATGCAGGTTAATTAGAGGTATAGCACTTACCTTTGACATGCATTTTATGTTAATACCGTATGTTAGATATAAACTGGATTGCTGAATTTATTTAGTCATTTCTGTGTACTTTACTCACACATGTATGCGAAGACTGTCTTTACTACACTACAAGCTACTAAAACATACAAAATCCCTGGACAAATAAGATTTAAATAACGGCTTCATATCATACAGTTACATTTGCTGTGTAATTTTCAGGTGCTTTTACAATCTGATATGGATAACGCTTACAGAGGGCAAGAGGCAGTTCAGATATGAAGAAATGATCAGGCTCAGAAATCAATCACTGGTAGGACTTTTGTGCTAGGCTTCTTTGTGAACTGGACAGACATCAGCTGAATAGCATATATCACTATTAACTGAAAGTGGTCAGTTTCCAGAGTTAGAAGCTGATTTAGTTACAGTTTTATGAATTTACTTTCTGTTCTATATGGCTTGGCTGTGTTATGTGTGAAATTCTAAGCTGGGTTAAAAATATTTCAAAAGTTAATCTTTAAAATCTAAATAATGTGTGAAAACAACACTGATCTAAATCAGACTGCTTAGATGACCACCCTGGTCCTGCCATTAATCAGCTGTACAATCTGGGACAAATCACTTAATTTTCTAGGCTTCAATTTTCCTCTGTTAAAAAATAAGAAATCTGATTAATCTTTAAAGTTGCTTACAGTTCTAACATTCTAATCTCAAAACAAATAATCTGAAGTATTGCTTCTTCCTCATAACTAATCAGAATTGGTGTGTAGATACAGTACACCTTAAAATTTCCCTTTGTTTCTAGAGCATATGTTGCTTGGAATGTTGAACTTAATCATCCATACCATTTATATTATTTTCTTTTCTCCCCACAGTGATGTGGAGTTGAAATTATGTTAAGTTAAATGCATGTATAGCAAGCTTTTACCTCAAGGTGAGGTTTAAATGAGTGCATATGTGCATAATGAATAGAACATAGAAGATCACTACGTATTAATTGCTATTATTATCATTATTTTGTAAGTATTCTCAATATTTGAGAGACTGAAAAGGAGAGGAAGAAAAGTTTTCTGAATTAAAACTCTCACACTAATGAGCTAGCTGTGAATTTTTGGCATTGCTATTTGAAATCAGGACTGAACATTTCCATCAATGCAGAAAGTTCTATTGGAAAGCACAACAAAGAGTTTTCCTACTAATTTCCAGAAATCAACAAAAATTCCTATAAAGCCATCTTCCTGGTGACTAGTTATATTGTAAAGGCATACAAAAAGTTAACCATAAAGTGCAAACTAAGGAAAGCTACACTACATTCTCCAGCAGCAATGAAGATACAAAACTTGGGTTATTGTTTTAGGAACATGCTTTAATGATCACTTGCTAATCATATGGTTTACTTTCACTAGAAGATAGAACAACTGAGTATGAAAGATGATTCTTTGATGGTGATGTCAACTAAAGAATCACATGGTATGGAGCTACAAGGAACCACTGAGAGGATCCAGCCCATTCCCTTTGTTTCTCCTATAAAGACAGTAACATTCTGGAGTCAAACAGCTAGGAAATGGCAAAATCAGAAACTAACACCAGTTTTTCTGGCACTCAATCCATGCTGCTTCAAAAGGAATAGTGTGGCTTTGAAAGAGAGCGCCACAACAGCAACAGGTATCAAATGATACTCCAGGGAACACTGGTGTTACTAAGATGGACTGGAATACACTGCTGCTACACCCATTTTGTAGAAAAAAATAAGTGATGAATATTATTTCCCCTTTAAGTCCTTGACATTTTCTTAAACTTCTGACATCTGATACTGCTTGTTTGCTAGTAAATACTAGCACATGACAGAATAAATTAATAAGTAGCAACAAATATTTTAAAAAACTAAGTCACGTTGTTTCTTTCAGCCCAAGTATATGTAAGCCTGTGCCTTTATATTTTACGTATAAAACTGTTCATATGACAAGTTTTATGTTCTCAGACCTGAGCCAGTTGTGTCATATTTAAACAGTCATAACTCAAAATATCTACCAACATGTCTGTGGCAGGCAGAATTCTAAGATGGCACCCAAATTCCCAGCCCCTGGTGTTGATGTAACATCTTCCAATCATTCAATCAAACACAAATATAGGTGGTGCTGCGAAGGGTTTTGCAGATGTAATTTAGGTTCCAACCCAGTTGATATAAATATAGGGAGATTATCCCGGTTGGCCTGAACTCATAAGCCCTTTAAATTTAGGTCTAGAGGTCAGAGAGAGAGGAAGTCAGAGATTCAAAGCAAGGGAAGAATTTGATAGGAAGGAAATTTTCTTTTGCTGGCACTGAAGATGGAGGGGGGTCATGTGACAAGGAATGTGGGCAGCCTCTAGGAGCTGAGAGCAGCCCTCGGCTGACAGCAAGCAAGGAAATGGGGACCTCAGTCCTATATCCACAAGGAACTGAATTTTTACAGAACAACATGTGACTGTAAGCTGACCTCACATGCCAGATGAGAATGCAGTCCAGCCAACACCTTGATTTTAGCTTTGCAAGATCCTGGACAGAGAACCCAGCCACCTCAGGCCTGGACTTCTGACTTACAGAACTGAGAGCTAATAAATGGATGTTGTTTGAAGCCACTAAATTTTAGTACCTTGTTATGCAACAATAGAAAACTAATACAATGTACCATTCCCACCCACCCGACACCCAACCTCAGTCCCACCCAGCCCCACATATATTATAGTTTATTCACTGCCAATACCATTGCTTTTCAGCAGAGAAGTAAATGGCCTCCTCCTCCTCTTCATTTCGATAAAGAGCAGGGCAACTTGAAACTGAGAGGATATCAGGATCAGGGGAAGGTAAGGAGTGTTGCGTGTGCTGCGGATGGTGAGGGTGCCGGGGGTGTGGTGGAGCATGCGGGGGAAGCTGAGCACGCTGAGACTGTGGCGAGGACGGCACGATGCTGCGACGAGAGCGACACAAGCTACTGCTTCTGGCTAATGATCCGGCAGACTTAGCCATGGTCCCTGAAAACCAAACATAAATGAATAAAAACCCTCGTAGAACTCAATGCTCCCTTCATGCACAACACAAATCAGTACAAAAGAGAACTGATGTCACTAATATGTCACCATTTAATCCACCTTTACTGAAGTAAACAATTATTACCATTTTCCACCTCATGTACTGCTTCTCGGGAAAGTTAAGAAATAATAAAAATGAAACAGAAATGAAAACAGTTCTAAAAAATAAATGGAAGTGGACATAAACGCATGATGCTTTAATATCAAATCTAACATTACTAAGCAGAAAGGTTTAAAAACTTACTCAAGATGACCAATCCTTAATTATAAAGATCAATATAATATACCTACAAAGAATTTGTATTTTATTGTAAATCCTTTTATGAATTTTAACATTAAAAGGGAAAAACTATCAGGAGAAAGTAACCTAGATTTTTACTATGTAGGTATCTCTTAAGATACGGCAACTTACTTAAACTTCAAGAAGTTAGCAATCAAGGAAATTATTTAAAAAATACTGTATGCACAATCTCACAGCTAGTTACTTGGGACAGAACTGAGACCGGAACCTGTTTCTTGAACATGGATCACTGTAGACTTAACCAGAAGTCTTATAGATTGCTTCTGCTAGCAGTCTCAGTCTAGACCTATCCAGGTGATAAACAAATTTCCCCTATATCTTTTAATGGTATCTGTAAACCCATACATATTCCTACACCCTCTTATAAAAATGTCTTTCTTCTGAAGGTCATACTCTTAAACCACATGAATCTTCACTTCACTGGTCACTTCCCAGTCATTCTCTTTTTACCTGTCCATCCAAACTTAAATCAACAGGAGCAATCTCATTTGTAAGACCTATCCAACACCTTAACAACCTTCTCCTCTACTTCCACCTCTACTCTACTCCACACATAGAACTGTTCCATCTTTGAAATTATAAATCCAGACATCAGACATTGAGATTCTGACTACATTTTTTTCTTTCTAGTTCATACATTCTGCCCCTTCTACTTAACCATCTCATTCTCTACCTGAAGTTCAAGGATCTTACTCTTATTTCTTCTCTTGCATTTATTTTCATCCTCTCCCTTAGTGCTACTTCCCATCAGCATTTAAAAACAAATGCTGAAAAACAAATCTAAAAAACTAACAGTAACAAAAAATCTCCTCTATCCCAGACTGTTTTTCAGCTGACATATCTCTTTTCTCTTTTATGACTGCACCTGGGAAAAGAATTATCTATGCTACTTTCTCCACTGCTTCATTTTTGTTCATTCTTCAAAGAAACTGTAAAGTGCTTATAAACTCACAATTTCCTTGAAACTGTTCTGACCAAGGTCGTTATCTACTTGTGTAAAACCAAAGAATATGTTCATCCTTCCTTGACATCTGACCAGCACTTGACATTTATTATTATTTTGTCCTTTCCTTGACTTCTATGACCATATTCTCACTCTTCCTTTACCTGTCCCTTAATTTTTGGACTTCTACAAAGTTCTGTTCTAGGCCTTGCTCTAGTCTTGCTCCACTTATTCCTCCTGAGTAAATTTATCCATTTCCAAGACTTCAATTATCACTGGTAGCCTACAGAAGTCCAAATCTATAACTCCAGCTTCAATCTCTCTCCTGAACTTCAGACCCTTATATCCAACTGCATACTGGACATTTGGATGTACCACCAATCCCCAAACTGAACTCAAAGTTTTCCTTCCCAAACTCACTCTTTTCTATCAGTTTCTTAATTTATTTCCCACACGGCAACGTGCACAATCACTTGCAAATGGAAAAGGATTTTGACATTTATTGCTTAAAACCCTTGAATGGCTCCCCAATACACTTAGGATGAGAATAAAGTCCAACACTCCTTAACATGGCTTAGAATGCCAACTATTTACCCTCTATTTTGGAGCTAGTGCTCTAGCTGTACAGGAGTACCAGCAACACTATACCTCTCTCAGCTCCTCAGAGGTACAATGTTCTCTCTCACCTCCATGCCTCCTTTTCCTATGTCTCCTTTGACCTCCCATTTCAGATCGTTGTTTAAATGGCGGTTCCTCCGGGAAGATTCTCAAACTCTACGTGTTTATGTGTTTCCCCTTTACTCACATAGCAATAACAAAGTATATTTCCCTAATAAATAACTCATCTCAATGCACTGCTCTTGTCTGCCCTCCACTAGACTAAGCTCCATGGAGGCAATGATTGTCTATCATGTTCAATACTGCATCACAACACCTAGCACAGGACCAGGCAAAAAGCAGATGCTCAATAAGTATTTACTGAATGAATCAATGAATGATTCAAACAGAAATAACTATTAAAATAACTTCATGGAATTGAAAGAGAGACTATGAGGTGAAACTAAAAGGAATATTTCAGAATTTTTGACTCTCTCAGTACCACAAAAGGCTTTTTTGTTTTTCAAACACAAATGCTATAACATGGAAGTATTTTTAATTTAGTAGGTAACTATTAGAATTTTCTCTTATTTATAATGATTCCTACATTAGAGAACTAAGAGACTCTGGAAATCCTTACTTCGATGTTCTCACTTTGCCAGAGAAGAAACTACATCTAGGAATATTAAAAGAATGTGTCCAATGTCACATAGATAATTAAGTTCTACAACTCTAAGCATATACTGCAGACATTCCCAGCAATCACTGGTTATTTGGAAAATGCACTAAAATGTAGCAAGATTCAGTCATGACTATAGGAGTTATGAGACGGTTTAAGAAGAATCAAGGATTCCTTGCTTGGATAGTAAAAGAAAAACGAGTCCTGCCCACAGAAATGGAAAAATGGTACATGAAGAAGTTTTAAGAGGAAAGTAAGCAGTTTATATTAGGAAAATTCTAAGTAATCCCACAAAGAATAACATAAACATGAAAATCAGTAGATGTGTCACATCTAAAACTTGTTTACGATTTCACAATCTTTCCCAAAAATCTTCTTCTTATATATATTGCTATCTCTTTTGCCTAGAAAAATGTACAAATCCATCCATTAGAGTTAAGTATGCTTGGTGTTGAGGGTCCATCTTCCTTGTTCCTTTAAGAGGCTTACAAAGGGCTGCCTATACAGTTACAGTGCCATGGAATTGATGTAGAATTAAAAAGCAATGTGCTTTTGACCTTGTAATAAGTTTTCCTTTAAATAATGTGGATGTGACTGTTTTTAATGACATTAATTAATTCCCAATGAAGGTGAACATTCATTGCCACCTGTGATTTACAAGGGAGCAATGGGTTTGGTTTTGTGATTTGTAAGAGTGGCTAAATAAGACATTAAAGTTTACTTTATAGAAATTTACTTCTGAGATAACTTTTCATTCCAATATAACTAATTGTCTAAAGAACTGTAGCAGTTTAATATGACTCTCTACAGGCAGTCCTCAGGTTACGAACAAGACTGATTCCTAACTGTGTCTTTAAGCTGAATTTGTAGGTAATGGAACTGGTGCGCATGGTTCTTATTTAGCCTTAAAGTGCAAGAAAGGGCCTGAAGCCTTTTCAATGATTTAAAAGCTACTTGCACAGCAAATGAAGGTGAGTGTAACGAAGAATTTGTTTCAAGTAGGGGTTGATTCAATCTCTTCAAAGTGAAGGTAAATTTACATAACATTAAAGGGCAAGTACCGGTTGTCTCTAAGTTTGACATTCCTAACCCGGGGACCGCCTATATTTACAAACTGTATTTTGTGATGTGTTTCCTATGACAGATGATAAAATTTGCTTTCCAATAAAGTAACTCCTCATCAGTACCACCAACTAAAATAATATACTTAACTCCAAAATCTTAACCACTGTATCATATCGACTCTCTAAGAGTAGATAATAACAGAATGGAAGAAAAAGGAATGCTACCTAATTTATTTTATGATGCTATATAACACTGATACCAAAGACAATACTGGGAAAGAAAATTATTGGCTATTCTACTATATGATTAAAGATTTTAAAGCCCTAAATAAAGTAATATAGCAAACCAACCCAGTTTGTTATAAACAGTACACTGTGGAAGATAAAGTTTCACTGAAATTTAAAGGGATTTATTTAAATAGTGTAAAATTCAACGAAATAAAGAAAAAGTAAATTGTGCAGAAAAAGAATGTAGTAAAATTTAACACCCATTCATTGATTTAAAAGAAAAAACATTTCTAGCAAAATGGGACTCAAAATTAATGTCCTTAACTTAATAAAGATATCCACCAAAAATACAGAGCAAAAAAAAAAACAAACAAAAATCACACTTCATGGTGATGAAATATTAATGCAGTGGTTGAATTTCTCAGCTGCTAACCAAAAGGTTAGCGGTTTGAACTCACCAGCCACTCTATGAAAGATGTAGTAAGTAGTCTGCTTCCATGAAGATTACAGCCTTGGAAATCCTATGCGGCAGTTCTACTCTGTTCTTTAGGGTCACTCTGAGTCAGAACTGACTCTCAACAGTAATGCTTTTTTTTTTTTGTTTGGTATTGCCTGTAATCACTATGTTTATTCAACACTTTAATGGAGGTCTTAGCTTGGACAATAAGAGAAAAAAGAAGGCATGAGGACTGAAAAGGAAATAAAAATTGCTTATTATCATCCACACAAAAAATCCAAAACTCCAATTAAGAGAATTCAGTAATGTTTCTGAGTACAGGATCAGTATACCAAAATCAGCAGCATATCCTACACATCAACAACAATATTTTCTCTGTTTATCATGATGTTGCTTATTGGTCCAGTTGTGAGGATTTTTGTTTTCTTTATGAAAACAAAATTAGTAAGTGCTTCAAGTCCTCTTCCCTTTCGGCAAGCAAGGTTGTGTCATCTGCGTATCACAGGCTGTTAATGAGTCTTGCTCCAATTCTGATGCCCCGTTCTTCTTCATATAGTCCAGCTTCTCGGATTATTTGCTCAGCATACAGATTAAATAAGTATGGTGAAAGGATACAACGCTGATGCACACCTTTCCTGATTTTAAACCACGCAGTATCCCCTTGTTCTGTTCGAATGACTGTCTCTTCGTCTGTACAAGTCTCCTCATGAGCACAATTAAATGTTCTGGAATTTCCATTCTTCACAATGTTACCCATAACTTCACAATCAAAGCCCACGGTAGCAGCAGTCAAGAAATCAGACGACATATTGTACTGGACAAATTTGCTGCAAAAGACCTCTTGAAAGTGTTAAAAAGCAAAGATGTCACTTTGAGGACTAACGTGCACCTGACCCAAGCCACGGTATTTTCAATTGCCTCATATGCATGCAAAAACTGGACAACGAATACAGATGACTGAAGAACTGATAACTTTGAATTATGGTGTTGGCTGAGAATACTGAATATACTGTGGACTGCCAGAAGAACAAACAACTATCTTGGAAGAAGTACAGCCAAAATGCTCCTTAGAAGCGAGGATGCTGAGACTTTGTCTCACGTATTCTGGACATGTTATTAGGAGGGACCAGTCCCTGGAGAAGGACATCATGATTGGTAAAGTGGAGGGTCAGTGAAAGAGAGGAAGACCTTCAACGAGATGGACTGCCACAGTGGCTGCAATGATAGGCTCAAGTATAACAACAGATTGTGAGGATGGCACAGGACTGGGCAGTGTTTTGTTCTGTCATACAAAGGGTCGCTATTGGTTGGAACTGACTCGACGGGACCTAACAACAATAACATACAGCCAACAACAAGCAATTTGAAGTTTACTTTTTAAAGAAAGGTACCATTTACAAATGCCCCCCACCCAAGGAAAAAGCTGTAAGGTACCTAGAAATTGGTTACCCTTTTTAAAAAAGGACATGGAAAGCCCGTACTGAGAAAATTATACAATTTTATTTAAAGATATAAAAGAAGATCTCAGTAAGTGGAATTCATGAATATAAGTTCTCGCCAAATAAATCAATAAATTCAAAGAAATTCCAATAAAAATCTCAATGGAACATTTTATGGAAATTCATAAGCTGATCCTAAAGTTCATAAGAGTAATGGGCCAAGAGGAGCAATTCTGAATTTGACTAATAAAGATTTACCCTATCAAATAGTAATAGTTACTATAAAGTTACAGGAACTAAAACAGAGTGTAACAATGGAACAAAATAGAGAGCTGGAAACATCTGTGTACGTATGGGCAGAAGTGATATGACAAATCAGCAAGGACAGGACACGAATTAGGCTGGGACAACTGTTAATTCATACATCAAGATACACAGATTCCTACTTCATCCTATGTACAAAAATAGTTTCCAAGTGGATTACAGAACTAAGGGAGTAAAGCAAAACTTAAAATCTTTTAGGAGGGCAAGTAGAACAACCTATCATCTCCTGAAAAGGACATAAAAATTACAAATCAAATTGATAAGTTTGTCATTAAAAATGTTTTAGAAAAGCCCATATGATTAAAAAAAAACCTACCTTATTACAATAAAAAAGAAAAGCCAAGGCCCAGGAGAAGATATTTTCAGCCCTCAACCAGAAAATATAGAGAACTCTTCAAAATCAGTTAAAAAAAAAAAACAAAACCTCAGGGGGATTTGATGACAGGAACAAGCAATTCAAAGAGGAAGAAATCTGAATACCCAATGCCAATGGATGAAATGGTACTCAACTTCATTGGTAATCAAGGAAATAAAATTTTCAGTAACAGTGAGGTACTATTTCACACCTGATTAGAGTTGCACACCAAATAAATCAGCTCATTCCAAGTTTTGGTGAGGATGCAAGCAAACAGTCACTCATAAATAATAAGTGTGTAAACTGATACAACCATTTGAAGAGCAAGTTGGCAATGCCTAGCAAAGCTGAAGAAGTGCCTTCCCAAAGACCCAGAAATCCATTTCTAGCTGTCCATTCAGAAAAACTCTTAAATTTATGCACAAGGAGATACAGATAGAGATGTTCATCGAAGTATTGTTTGTAAGAACAAAAAAGTGTAAAGATCATTTTATACTTCTGGCAGAAGAATGGATAAATAAACTGTAGTTAATTAATACAACTGCTGTTAGTTACCATCAAGTCAATTCTGACTCATGGCAACCCCATGTACACAGAATCCCATGTGTACAGAGCAGAACTGCTCCATAGGGCTTTCTTTCTTTTTTTTTAAATAATTCATTGTATTTTTGTTGTTGTTGAAAATATACACAGCAGAACATACACCAATTCATCAATTACGAATTTCTACATGTACAAATCAGTGACACTGGTTATATTCTTCAAGTTGTGCAACCACTTTCACCCTCCTTTTCCAGGTTATTCCTCCCCCATTAACATCCACAGGGTTTTCAAGGCTGTAACCTTTCAGAAGCTGATCACCAAGCCTGTCTTCTAACGTGCCTCTGGGTGGGTTTGAACTGCCAACTTTTTGGCTAGCAGTTGAGTGCTTAACCGTTTGTACCAATAAATAAACAGATAAACTGTGCTTGGCTCCTATTAAACGGTTAAAGTGAATGAAATTAATCTATACATAAATATGAAAAATTTTAGAACATACTCGAGTGAAAAGACTGGCAAAAGGATAACTACAGTTTTATAACATTTATGTAAAATTTTAAACACACAATACTATGCATTGCTTATGGATACATATGTATCTATTAAAGTACAATATGCTTTGGAATGATACACAGCAATTTCAGTTGCATCTGTAATGCTTTATTACTTTCAGTAATTTTAAGTACACCTAATAAGAAACTTTAAATAAACTGGTACTACATTCCCACTAGAAAAATATTTACCCATTGCTGTCAAGTCAGTTTTGACTCATAGTGATCCTATATGAGAGCAGAACTGCCCCTATAGGGTTTCCTAGGCTGTAATCTTTTACAAGAGCAGACTGCCACCACATCTTTCTCTTGTGGAGCAGCTGGTGGGTTCGAACCGCCAACCCTTCGGTTAGGAATTGAGTGATTAACCACTGTACCACAAGGGTTCCTTTAAAAAAGTATTTAATAAATGCTGAAAAAGTAATAACAAAATAAGCATCAGCTGTTCTACTCACACACAGCGTGTAATTAAATGTAGACAATATGATTCTGTATATTGTTTTATAATCTTTTACTTTGCTCTTAACATACCACAGGCATATTTCCTTATTATTTCAAAGTAATGAAAGTTACACATACCCACGGTGAAAATTTTAGAACAACTTAAAAGGATATATAACGAAGAGCCTTCATCCTACCCTAGATCCTAACCCTACTGCCAAGAGTTTCTTGCTTACCAGGTCCAGAAATTGTGCTTTTATAACTAAGGAGAAAAACACAGTGGTACCACTGGATGGAGACAGAGCTCTTCAATTTTAATCTTAGTGTGAGTTATTTTTCGGACAATAAATTTGACTGCAACATAACTAAAACATCGAATTAAAATTCACATAAACTCTTGTACTTTTTTATATTTCAAATTTCTCTGTATAACACAATCACTTAGAACTTAAGGTAATTATTTATCACAGTTAAAATCCGTGCTTTCTTCTAATGGACATATGATTATCCTGCTCCAAAAATGTGCTTTTAAAAAAAAAGGCAAAGAAAAAAAAAAAAACTAGTTAATTTAGGGAATGCACCTTTATGCACAATTTTAATATTGGGTCATTATGGATTCTAAAAAGGAACTGCACTTTAAAAACCTATGGTTTTCAAACAAAGGCATGAATTTATCAATCAGTGTTTCATTTGGCAAGCTTAGGGTATATAATTCAAATAAGCACCCCCCACCAAAAAAAAAGACCTGTTGCCATAGAGTCAACTCTGACTCATAGGGACCCTATCGGACAGGAGAACTGCCCCACAGGGTTTCCAAGGAATGGCTGGTGGATTCGAACTGCCGATCTTTTGGTTAGCAGCTGTAGCTCTTCACTGTGCCACCAGGGCTCCCAATCAGCACAACCTGACAGTATTCAAACTGCAGAATCAGTAAAGAGCTAGCTATAACTTTGCAATCATCACTGCCTTTCAGCGTGGGACAAGTGAAATGACTGTGGGTCACACAATTCTTGTGCTTGCTGCATTGACAATTTGCCCACTCCTCATCCTTTTGTCAGAGTTTAGTGCCTCCTCAATCTGCCTGCATTATCTTTCTGCCATTAAACCAGAGATTTAAACCACAGACCTGAATACAAGCATATAATCAGTGACTGGTAATAAGTTTTCAAGTTAAAGATTTAACTTCATAAAATTGTTTTTTAAAATTAGAACTCTTTCTAAATCATAATTTCATGAAAGCTGTAACAACTGCATATAAAAAATCAAACTGGTAAAAGCTCATATATAATAATTTGATTTATATCAAAAATGAAAATTGCCAGGTAAATTTTCAACTAATCTCCACTCTTGGGAATCTTGTTCAATCTATATTATCTCAAAAAGGTCACAAAGAAAGGGAAAATTAATCAGTCACACAATAATAAGGATAACAAGGTTTTCAATGATTTTTATATAAGATAGACACCATATGAAATTTAACTTCTCTTTAACTTTGCAAAAAGTCAAAGCTAAAATTAAACCTCCTACTAAAACTTACTCTGAACAATGCAAAAACCTTCAAAACACAGAGCACAACAAAGCAGTATAATGAAAACTGTACATTAAAAAATCATGTTTGGGAGGAGCAACAAAAAATATATGTTTTTCTAAACATAAACACAGCTTACTTACATTTGTTTAAAGGCAAATGATCCAGTACTTCATCAACAGACTTGAGCATTGTGAAGATGGCGCAGGACTGAGCAACATCTCATTCTATCATACATGGGATTGCCAAGTTGGGGGTGACTTGACGGCAACTAAGAACAACAAATCTACTATATATATATAGATAGATATATATATATACACACATTTGATTTGATTCCAACTCACGGTGACCCCATGTGTGCAGAGTAGAACTGCCCCATAGTGTTCTCAAAGTTGTGACCTTTCCGAAGTAGATCATTAGGCCTGTCTTCTGAGGTGCCTCTGGGTGGGTTCAAACCGCCAACGTTTCAGCTAGTAGTTGAGCACTTAACCAAATGCGTCACCCAGACTAACCATATATCTGTATGTATATATAAAATTACATATAATATTCTCAACAAAAACACTTAAAATATAATAACAAAAATAAAAAGAGAATGAAAGATGAACAAGATTTTTATCATAGATTTCAAAGTAAATGACTCATAAAAGGACATGATAGTTACTTTAAAACTTGTACCAACTCTCTTTGCTGAACTCACAACTTACCGGAAAACTGTGACACTATTGGGGGTGTATCTTCATCTAAGTCATCAACTCCTCCGGCAATTGGATAGGGTGGAATGGAGACTCTGGGCATCACCACCCAGCTGTGATCAGAATAAAGGGAAGAGGTCAGGCTGGGGAGCCCCGAGTTATGGGCTATCTGAAAGCCACAGATCTTCTCAATCTGTTGCCAGCGAAAAAGCCGTTCTCGTAAACAAGTTGTCAATTCAGAGAGCGCTTTCCTGGAAAAGCAAATAAAGGAGTTACTTGTTGCATCAAAGGCTGTTTAATATGGCACTGAAAAAAAGCAACTACATGAACACACCATGGCAATTTTCTAATTTCAAGATGAAATTACCCAGTCTTGGAATTAAAATATGTAATTTTACACGATTAAATGACAAATTAATATACAAATAGTCTATAAATTACTCATTTCAACACAACAGCAAATAAACAGATAGCTAAAATAACACTCTTACTTTGCTTCCAGAATTTTGTGGTCCACCTCATCTAGGGAGGAGCTATGTGCGACATGCAGAGTTCCAAACACGGTGCTTCTCTTCTTTTTAATTTTCTCTGCCTAGAAACCCAAGAAAAGAAAAATAAATCCAAAGGCTAGGTTTGGAAAAAATACCTTTATACTATGAAGCTTATTTTGTTTTGAATGTATTAATAAACATAAAACCAGTGAAGAATTATTAGCCAAGATACAGCTCTATTTTTCAAAGAAGAAAACATGGGAGAGAGGGGAAGCATGCTTTCCTAGGCCAATCAATGTAATTCAAAACTTTGTTCTAGAGAATTTTTCTCTTATCTGTATGGCTAAGAAAGACCTGAATATTATTAAAACTAACAGAATAACATGAACTATATCCTACTGCAATGGAGGTGTTAGTGAAGTGAACTGAGCTTTTTTTTTTTTCCCCTAGAAATCAGATTAAGACTTAATCTTATTTCACACAATTTAATAAGTGTCAGACATTAATTTCTAGTAACTACTAACCTGGATCACATATGAAGCAGCAACCTAGAGGAGAAAAGCTCTGTATAAAACATTTACAATAATGATGATAGTGAATCATTTTTTTAAATGACACTAAGGTCATTTTGAAATACACATTTCTCTAAATAAAGTAATTTCATTTTACAGCCTATGGCTACAATACTAATTTAAGAAAAAAAAAAGTACAATCATAAAAATCTTATTCAGATCTTTGTATCCCAGTTGATTAATCCCTCTAGAATGCAGCCTAGGAAACAAATTTAGTAACTTTTGAAATATAATAGATTACAAAGTACCTCATCCTTAGCAATAGCTAACTGCATTTCAGCATTCTGTCTTTTAATATTGTAGTACTGTACTTCCACTTCATGTGTTAACTGAAGCCATTTTTGAAGTGCATCTGGAACAGACCAGCTACTTCTGAGTTCAAATTCTTTCTCAGCTTTTTTCAGAGCCATGCGAACCTGGAAGTAAAAAAAAAAGTAGAAATAATTAAGATATAATTTTTTAATACTAAAATTAAGAGAAGGGGCAGTTTTAACTATGCTCTTTATAAATATCTTTTAAACCATAAAGTTAAAATACAATATATTTCTAACACTGAAACTGGAGCTGAAGTTTTAAGTGCATCTTAAATTCATTATGCAAAGTTGTGAAACCTGAGAGGGTAAAGGGGACTCACATACACTTTTAAGTTGAAACACTTAGTTTCATATTTTATAATAGCCAGACTCATTTAGAGACAAAAATCCAGGGCATATACAATAGAAAACTGATCACACTTTTCCTATAATGAATGTATTTGTTTATGGAGTAGGATATGAAGAAATGTCAAAAATAGAGTGGATACCTTTCTATTACTATCTCTTCTAATGTTCCCAGAACTTACCATAACTCCTTAACTACACACTGATTTTTTAAAGTAATTATACCTTTTTGGTAGTTTTCCACAAAATCTTCTTTGTGGCCAGTTATTTTCACTGTTATGAGAATATTTGCTGTTATGGTCTGTTTTACTACTTCTTCTATTTAATTCATTGCATCCAATATACCAGAAACTAGATAATAAGCATTTGTGGACTATGTCTAAATTTCAAGAAAATAGATTCTGAGTTAAGTGCCTACTTGATTTTTCTATGAAAGATTATGCATAACCTTCAGTGTAAGGTCATCATAGTATTTCTTCCAGCTGCCCTTTAGGGGAGCCAGACAATAAGTCAGATTAAAAAAAGTAAAATGCATAGATGCTAATTAGTGCTAAGAAAAAAAAATCTTAATAAAAGCTTCACTAAGAAAATGACATAGAAGGAAAAGAAAATCCATTCTAGTAATGATTCAGTTAAAAACTAGGAAGAGCTCAAACTAAAGATGGGTAAAGACACATGATGGAATTTGTGGAATTGTATACACACACTCAACGCCTTCAGACAAAGTGATGAGTGAACTATGGGAGCATCTTGTTTCTAGAGGTCCATAATTTCAAATTAATTGTCCTGAAAAGTAAGTAAGGTAACTAAAACTTCATTCCTAAACTGAAATGCAGAGGAATGTTTGTTCTGAACAAACCCAACTTATTTAAATAAACTTTATTATGTACCACGATAGACTAAGAAGAGTACTATACACAAACTTCAGATGAAGAAATAGAACAGCTGTCAAATACTGTAAAAAAAGAATTGTTATGGACTGAATTGTACCTCCCACAAAATGGGTACAAACTTAGCTAGACCATGATTCCTAGTGTTGTATGGTTGTCCACCATTTTGTGATCTGATGTGATTATCCTATGTGTTATAAATCCTAACCTCTATGATGTTAATGAGGCAGGGCTCAATGTACAGGATAAGGCTGTATCTTGAATCAATCTCTTTTGAGATATAGAAGAGACAATCAAGCAGAGAGGAGAAGGACCTCCTACCACCAGGGAAGAAGGGCCAAGAGTGAGTGCATCCTTTGGACCTAGGGTCCCTAAGCTGAGAAGCTCCTAGACCAGGGGAAGATTGAGGACAAGGACCTTCCTCCAGAGCCAACAGAGACAGAAAGCCTTGCCCTGGAGCTGGCACCCTGAATTCAGACTTCTAGCCTCCTAAACTGTGAGAAAATAAACTTCTGTTTGTGAAAGTCATCCACTTGTGGTATTTGTTACAGAGCACTAGACAATTAAGATGTGAATTATGCACAAAATATTTTTTAAAACTCTAAAAGTTAAAAAAAAAAATCCAAAATAGAACACTATGTATACAATTCAAAAGAGAGATATTAAAAGTAACGGTACGCTGGAACTCACTCACAGAAAACAAATCCTAAGTAACAATCTTTGTCTGACACGATTCAGTGTGTACTGTGCTCAGGACAATACTCTGTAATAAAACTGCTGGGTAAGCTATGTGGCATTCCAGCTGATCTCTTAGGAAGGGAGAAATCTGAGCTTGGGTCCTGTGACACACGGTTCTGTATACCACCACCAACTGCAGGAGAGCACGTCCTTTTGAGCACAAGCTTTTAAAGCTAAAATTTCTGTACAATTTTCATTTCCAAGGAAGTATACAGAAAGCCTGAATAGATTTCACTCAATTTTTTTCTCTTTAATTAGGAAAATTTTCCTTAATGCTATCGCCATAAATTTATTTACCCTAAAAAAAACTCAAAAGAAACGCATTTAAATAGAATCTATACATTTCACACATAGATAAACTGAACCATAACAATGTTTAGATTGACTGTCAAACAACATCTCAAACTACTGGAAATCTGATCTTCCAATAATGACGATTATTTTAAATGTTTTCTCTATAATTCATAAGTTTACCACCTGACCTAAATTCCAATCCTTAGTTTGAATTACATTGTTATTTATGAGGGAATGGATACACTGAAAAAACTTGAGCAATTAAGAGCTTTTGTAAATGCTGGATTTCTAAATATGATCATGGTAATTATTTACATAATTTGTGGGTCTTTGTAAGAAAGTAACAATAGATAAAAACATGATGCCACAGAAAGAAACAGTCGAAATATCTGAAAACCTGGCTTCTAAACCCAACTTTATTACTTATTACCTTTGTGACCTTCAGCAAGTCCCTTAACTTCTGAGGCTCACTGTTCCATGTATTACTTGTCCCAGCTATAGGATTCTCAAGACTTTGTTTAAAAACAAAATAATTTATGTGTAAACTATTTAAACCATACAAAACATAAAAGTGCTACCATTATTGGCCAATAGTCTATGTTTCAGGGAAATAACCATCTGAACAAAATATGCACCAGATTTTCCTGCCTTTCTTCTAATTTTGAGAAGTTGATTATCTCCCAGACAAAACACAGTTAATACTCTGAATTATACAATTGTGAATTTTGTGATGTTATATATAAAATAATTTCCCAGTTAAACTTACTTCTATAAACAAAACTTTTAATGGCAGTATGGGAAAAACATGGACTTTGGAATAAGACACACAGAATCTTGCCTTTGTCACATAATAGCTGTGTGACCTAAGACAAATTATTTAACCTCTCTACACATCTCATCTGTAAACGAGGATAATTTCTGTATACCATGAGGATAAAAATTTATGAGTAAACCATTTGCAGGGTGCATAGCATACACTTCTAGCACACAGTATATGCACTCAGAAAATTGTGTTTCTTACTATAGTCATGCTGAAGAGAGTTCTTTCTAAAACACATTATCCATTTCCCTCCTTTAAACCATGTCTAACTGACTCAGGACTTCATTAGGATTATTAAGTTTGTACTCTGACAAGGTATCGTGGTAACCTTAGGGTCTACTGAGGTGTGCGAGGCCTCTATGCCAAAAACCTCAGAGTATAAGGTATGTGATTCTTGAGTGCTTTTCAAATATTGCTATCAGTATATCTCCACAGAAGAATTTCTCCAACTGCTTTCTGATTTGCTTTTCTTATCTACAAAGTTTAGAAAAATAACTAACAAGCTTGTTAGTACTGAGAACAAACCAAAAGCTAGAAGCCTTGGTGGGAAGAAGCAGGGAGTTCTCCCAGGAGTATAGGACATAAGACTTAATTCTTAGACACAGTTTAATTTTGGCTGGTCCTTTTTTTGTTAACTCCCTGGTTCTCGACTACATTCTGTACAGATAAAGTCTGTCAGGTAAATGAGGCATGACTGCAAAATATGTCCAAGAGTCAATTTAAAACAAGAAACTCCTTACAGGGAAGAAGGCCAAAAAACAGATGTCTGGGATAAGGAAAAGTAGTTAACAGTTAACAAAAGAGATGGTTTCATTCATTCAATCAGACAACTTTTACAAAAAATGACAGTCTTGAAGGAAACAGTAATGCACACTGCATATTTTCCCATGAATTGAAATTAAAACTCATTCATCACATAATACATGACATTTCTCATTAAATGTCTGGTTGAGAAGGCAGTAGTACATAAAGCAAAATAGGAGGCTGACTATCAAGGGTTCTGCCCCTGCTTTAAAACCAAGTCACTTTCTAATTCTGAGCAAGTCTTCTAAATCCTCATTTTGTTCCCCAATTTCTTTATCTGTAAAGAAAGGGTCAAAGTCAGAAGAAGGAGATGGGATGAAAGCAGAGGTTATGCACTTTGAAGATGGAGGAAGGAGCTATGAGCCAAGAAATGTGGGCAGCCTCTGTAAGCTAGAAAAGGCAAGGGAACAGATTCTCCCTTAAAGTCTCCAGAAGGATCACAGCCCTGAGCACCCATTTTAGACTCTGACCTCCAGAACTGTAAGATAATAAATTTGTGTTGTTTAAGTCACTAAGTTTGTGGTAATTTGTTACAACGGGAATAGGAAACTAAACGTCTGCCTATAATTTAAATTCTTCCAGAGTGCCCTTCTCCAAAGGACTTTGTGCAATGCCTGACTACTACATTCAATCTTGAGTAACTGAATGGAAGAAGCAGATGTGGGGAAGGACATCTTTTAAATGGTTTTAGGATTTTTAGCAGATTATGTTCTAAAACCATGTAACAGATTTCAAATGGATGGTCAGTAGAGAGTCTTTATCTTTGCACAGAATTCCAACATTAGATATACTTTATTTTACTAGGTCACAGCTGGAAACACAAACATATTACAGATTTAAATTAAATAAATACCTTAAATTTGCTCAAGATGATCAACATGACACGGGATAAGATTCAAAACATGAATGAGTAAACATGGTGGTTACTTCATCTTGTAATTACTACTTTGTTGTTTTACCATATGGACTTCGTTTGCTCAATGCTAATGATATGAGCAAATGATTCTCTTATTAACTAAGGAACAGTATAAAATGGAACTAAACGTAAGAGACTGCACAAAAACAGGACCTGGTTCCTCAGAGTGGCAATACAAATATCCTAACAAGTACTTTTCAAAAAGTGTAAATACCTGTTCCAATTCCTGCTCTGCATATTGGCGTCTACTCAATTCACATTCAGCTCCCTCCCTCAGCTCTCTCAGCCGACAAGCCTCCTCCTTTGCGTAATTGATTTCATCCATCATTTTGCGCTCTAGATTTTGCTTTTCTACAGCAACATTTCTGTTTTCTTCCTGTGCCTTTTCAAGCCTTACAGAACAATAAAAATGAACATTCCTCACAAAGGTTTCCAAATTTCATTTTTTTAACCGAAGAATAAATATGCATCAATCAACTGGATACATGTTTTAATCAGAATTCACAACGTTTTTCATTAACCTTAAGTCTGGATGATAAAAACATCAGGCAACCTGCTAAACAGCTATTTTGATTCAAAGCACAGGGATAGTAGAGAAATACTCTTCAGCAAAGAGACTTCTATGAAATTCATAATTGTTTAAATCAAGCTAAAAAATAAAATTTAACTACACATACAATTCCACCTATATTAGATTATTTCTACTGATACTTTTCTAAAAATATGAAACGAAATGGGCAAACATTCCTGCTACGTGTGCTAACCTAAATATAAATGTGTAAGTACATGCCCATATTACATTTTTATGAATTGTGTTTTCCTACATAAATAGCAAAAGTTACAGCTATTTTGACTCACCTCTCTTGTAAGTCCATTAGACTTTGCTCTGCAGTTTGTAGACTCTCTAAGTCTTTCATCATTTTTGCAACATGTTCTTTTGATGTCTTATTCTGCGTATAAGCAAACCAGCACCCTCCAACACCAATTACTATAGAAACTGTGAGGATAAAATCCTTCATCCAGTTATGAGGTGGGCCTACAAAGAGAATTACAGATGATTAAATTAATCCTTAAATTAATGGAACAACTGAACCTCAGTTCACAGAGGCTTTTTTTTTTTTTAGTAACAGATATCTAAAAACAAAAACAAAACCTGTGAAGATCTTCCTCCCAATACATAAGCTCTAGCTTTTTAAAAATAATTTCTTCAAATAATCAATGTGCATATTATAACTATTTGATATACTAGGCTTGTAGGAGGGCAGAGATAAACCCACAAGGATACACCATGTCTCAGCTAGTGGCAGAGGAAGTAATAACCAAAGTACTGGGGACCCTTGAAAAAGCAAGAGCATCTCCAATTACATGGTCCTCTGTGGGGTGAAGGGAGTCATAAAAAAGTATACCATTATCATTCCAACTCCTTTCCTTCAGTCAAGTAAGGCAGCTGCCATGCTTTTAAAAGCCCAATCATTCACATTTTTCACAAGCATGCAGCTATGTAACCAATTAGGTCAATCAGTGGTTCTCAACTGGGGGCAATTTCTCCCCCAGTAGATTTCTGACAACTTTTTGTTGTCACAACTGGGAGAAGGGAGGTGGTACTGGCATCTAGTGGGTAGAGGTGAGGGATGTTGCTAAACATCCTACAATGCAGAGGACAACTGTACCACCACCACTACCCCTCCTAACAAAGAATTATCCAACCCAAAACATGAACAGTGCCGAGGTTAAGAAACCTTGGGTTAAATGGTCATAATGTATTATGTTCTGTGTGGTTATTTGCTAGAGATCTCTGGGTTACTGAGGGAAACAGCAGGGGCTCCTTTCCCACCATTCCAGGCATGTTGCTAACCCCCAGCATTGTTTCTAAGCTAAGGAGCCAGGACGTACAGGCTTCAGTGACATAAAACACAGAAATCTACTATTCAAAAAATTTTCTTATTTATCCGTGGTTGTCAAGACATGCTCATTTTCAGGGGGATCTATGGATGGGAGACACAATGTTAACCAACACAACATAGTACACTATTTTAGTGCTACAAAAATAAATATTTTAGAGTGAAAAATTGCCTAAATGCCCAGGCCTCTACAAGAAAGACATTTTGCATGTTTGATGAGATGAAGAGCTCTATAGAAACAAGTTTCTATGCTTACAAGTCTAGGGTTACACATCTATGCCTGCATAGTGCAATAAATCACATGCTCCATGCCAGAAACCCTCAGTGTTCCACATTTCTAGAGTGCACGCCCTCACCTACAGTGGGAGAGATCCACTGGGGTAAGCTAAAGCCTCTCAGGTTTTGTTTTTATTTCTGCCTCACGCTGAGAGGTTTAGCTCAGGCTCTAGTTCAAATACGAGCCCTATTCTCTGTCTCTGGCTGAAATATTAAGTTATCAGAAATAACAACAAAAAGGATGAGCAAGATCCAAACTCTATAATAAGTACCACAAACTAGAACGGATTTAAGTAAAAACTTAAAAATATCTCTGTTCATTTCACAATACTAGTTTTTTATTAAACTAAAGTGGGTGTTCCAACTGTGGGACTCAGTCACTCAAACAATTCTATGACAAACACATTAAAAAGGTAATGCCTCATTAACTTCTTAACTGGTTTGTTTATTAAAACATTTGTTTTCAACATTCTTTGAGGCCAGTTTCTCTTCCAATGACTTGATAATACAGTAAAACCTGCAAAAGCTGGAACCTGTGTAAGGTGGGAATCTGTCAGAGAAGGAAAACTCAAATATTTTCCACTAATAAAGAGCAACAGAAAAGTGGTAAGACTCCATCCACCCTGTCAAAGGTGGAAAACTTGTGAGCCTCTGAAAAACAAGGTAGTCTCATCATGTTCTGGCTATCACAGGTTTCACTGTATAATTTTTTTGTTGCTTATAAAGTGCTTTTCCCCTCTCAGATAATAAAATATAGATATTCCTGACCAAGCTGTAAATAGAGACAAATTTTATACTTTAATCCCTACTTTCATTTTTTCACATGAAAAAAATAAGAATCTCACAAAAGAGAATCCACCAATGGGTTCAGTCAAAAACTTAGGACAAGGAAAAGGTTAGAAAAGGGATCATATCTGCGTAACGCTCAGCATTTACGTAGTGTTCTATTACCTAGGCTTTGTAATTTCCACCAACAGTGCATTTCCACCAACCCTTACAAAGGGGAGTTCCAGCCATTTCACCAGCTGCTCTTTTAGCCTGGGCCGAAAAAGAACCACCAGTGAAGTCATGGACCCTATCCTATCACTCCAGTAACCCTTTTTTAGCAGGGCCACCTTCAAGATTTTATGATAGAGACCAGAAGTCTCCTAACTCCAAGAATTCAGGTAGAATAAACATTAGTTTCCTAATTTATAACTTTTGAGAGCCACTTTTCTAGTATTAATTGCTTTTATTCCTTTATGGCTTCTGAAAAATAAAATATAATTCTATCTAAAACATGGATTCTTCAAACACTCCCCCAAAGCTTTCTGAAATTTGAAATAAAATAAATATATTAAGCTTCCCTTCTGGGAAAAAAATATTCCTGCCAAAGTAAAGAAACACAAAGCTTATTTTCTTTACAAATATGACATAACACTTTCTTAAATGATCCTCCTCCAAACAATCTGAAGAACAATCAAATAACGTTCTCCACCTTCTGCTTCTGCCAGGGAAGTCTATTACTTTCTAAAATTTTTCAAGAGGGTCTTTGCTTTCCATCTACGTCTAAAAAAAAAAAATCCTTTTCTTGGTGATAATGAAATCCAATTAGGATCTATTACTTTGTCATTAAGATAGTTAGATTGCACCAATTTTTAAAGGGATTCTTCAGTAAATATCCAACTATAAAAACATCAACACTTAAAGTGCTATAAAAATCTCAAGTCTTAAATTGAGAAATTTAATTCTGAATTATCAACTAATTATCATTTTTAAGAGTTTTTTTACTTAAGTTACCAGCTTTGAAAATTTCACGCTCCATGTTTCAATAACATAACATCTCACCCTAAAAATCTTTCATTTTAAGATGTTATTACATTTCTTTCACAGCTAACAAGATTTTTCTTAGTGGTCTACTATCTTTCTTACTTTTTCCTTCTTTAAATAACACATAGATGATCTGATAATTCTTTTGCATCATATTCTGAGTAAGAAAGAATACTAACGTGTTAGAGGTCCAAATAAAACCACATCCAGTGCCTTGAGCTGAAGTTTTTGTCTGTGACTCCGGTCACTGATTTTCAACTGAGAGATCATAAATGATGGCTCGTGCACTGCTATCCTGTTCATTTAAGAAATACATGTATATTAAATGAAAATATCTGTAGCATATAAATTTAAATATTTGATCAACATATTTAATACTTTACATTATTGTGATGATTATTGTAAGAGTTCATCAGCACATGATTTAATATTTTATTACATGTATCAAAAACCTTTTCAGTGCAAACTTAGCTATAGAAAGATGCTTGTATGTTAATAGCTTAGTTGCTACATTGTTAAATTTTTGTTTCCTAAGGTTGCTTTCTGTTATAACTTTTTATGATTTAGAATTTATTTCAAAATACTTTATAATCATTACCTGTCTCTGGCATTTTACCATTCCTTCACAAAGAACAATAAAATTATAAGTAACTTACCCAACATAAATAGCAGATATAAAAAAAAAAATTCTCAATTTAGATAATGTCGTTTTTCTTTAAAAGTATCTAAAAAAATCTATACCTTTACATTCTAATATTTAAACTATTTAAAAATTAAACAAAGCACACGGAAGTCCTAAGTGGGAAGTAAGACATCATCATGGGGTAGATTTAGGGATTAATGTAATAAAAAGTACTGACCTATTTTATTAGGAATGAAGAAAGCATGTGGAACAGGGCAAAAGGCACAGGTGAAATAAGGAAACTAAATCACTTTGGACTGCAAATTCAAGTTACCCAGTACTCAACTAAGATTTCTTAAGAACTAAGTATGATGCCATATAACACAAAGTCTAATAATTAATACAACTGTTAATAACAATTATATTAAAAACAAGCATGTGCTATGTGCCGGGCCCTGTGCCATGGGCTTAATTGTAATATCTCCATTTTACAGATGAGAAAACTAAGGTTCTGCGAGGTTAAGCAACTTGGCTAAGTTTACATTATTAGTAAGCAGTAAGGCAGAAACTGAAACCCAAATGACTCCAAATACTGTACTCTGAACCACTACATTTTATTTGGGAAGATATCAGTACCTGAGAACATGAAGACATTACAGAAATTCCTATGAGGCTTCTATAAAACTTTAGCAGATAAAGAAGAACTCTAACTCTCCCTTTACAAAATGCCTTCCTTCATCTTCTCCACTGGTACTCTTCCTGTATGTTTTAACATGACACTTACCTAACTGCTTGAAGGCAGAAACTATGTCTTACCTCTGTATTCCCAAAGCCCAGCATGGTGCTTGGCAAAAGTAGATGTTTGATAAGTGTTTGCATAATAGATGAAGGAATGCATGGAGAGATGCATAAACTAATTAATAGCAACATTATCAATAGACTAAATTTAAGAAAGATAATAATGAGATGTAGTGAAAAGGAAACTATATAACAGAATTTCATGCAAGGTGCATTATGAGCCCAGAGGTGGAAGTGATTCTACCTGAGTGGGTGAGAATGTCAGGGAAGGTCACACAAGTCTGAAAGGAATGAGGAGGCATGTGTCAGGTGAAGAAATCCTTAGTATAAGCTCTGGTACTAAGAATTAGAGTGCTGAAAACACAGTAAAAGGCTTAAGATAAACTTGTTGCTGTCGAGTCAATTCTGACTCATAGTGATCCTATAGGACAAGTTAGAACTGCCCCATAGGGTTCCTGAGGCTGTAATCTTTAGGGAAGCAGACCGCCACATCTTTCTCCCTCAGAGTGGCTGGTGGGTTTGAACTGCCAACCTTTCCGTCAGCAGCCAAGAACTTAACCACTTCATCAAGGGGGGTCCATTAGGCATAAGAAAACCACTATCAATAACTAACATAACTTTGGCTACCTGTAACAAATGTAAAAAATGTTTTAATATCAAAGAAAGGAAACATAATAATGGGCTGCTGTAGGTCAACTGTCTGGAACTTAATAGCTTCTTGTACATTCCAATAAATAGCCTTTACTTCTACAGTTACCTTACAGAAAGCTCTTTCTCTTACACAGTAGTTTAAGTTAATTGATATTAACCCTTTAAATTGACTCATCTACTTGCCATTACCCTATAAAAGAAGGTGGAGAAAGGGTCTTCCTGTTTTCACTTCTCCTCCACTCAAAAAAGCTCCAGTGAGCTGACCTGAGAACTGAACTTCTACATTTATGTTTTTTTCCTATAAAAAAAATGTTCACTACTAAAAAATTAATCTCGATAAATTTATGATGTTATCTAAACAATTCTGCCCAATATGTGGCATCACTCATGACTTTTACTTAATCAAAAAAGTGACTATACTTTTTATTTCCAAGACACAGGGCAAACTATTTTATTTCACATTGTTGTTATATAAAGAAACTTCCAAAAAGTAATATAAAAAAATACTATTTTCTCAAGTATAACTAATCCTATTTTAAAGCTCTGCCCTGTTTTGTTTTAATTTAGAAACTTGTCTTATTTAAAAGCAAGAACTGTATCTCACATATTTTTTTCCTAATTTTCTGACATATATTCTTTATTCGTTTATTGTTCATTAAATTTCTTCATTCCCATTTCAAACACTTTTGTTATTGTTGTGGACAGGAGTATCTAGAGTGTCTATGCATACCAGGTGCCATTGACTCATGGCAACCCCATGTGTTTCAGAGTAGAAATGTGCTCCACAGTGTTTTCATGGCTATAATTTTTCAGAAGTAGATCACCAGGCCTTTCTTCTGAGGAGCCTCTGCATGGGTTCAAACCATGAACCTTTCAGTTGGTAGCCAAGTGCTTAACTGTTTGCATCACACTGGGACTCCTTATCTTATTTACTTTTTGTCTTCTCTCCCACATCTAGCTGCATCATGAACACAAACTATACTCAATAAGATAAGCACTTGTTGAATTGACTCTTACCTCAATTTCATTATTCAAATACGCATATAGTAAAATCAGAAATATTAATGTGGAAGTTTAGAATATGTTTAAGGGAAATACGGAAACTTTCAACTTAATCCAAAATACAAACCTCAAAGCAACAAAGGCATTTATTTAAACAGTGTATGTAAGCAAGTTGATTAGGGATATAATACGTACGTTTTACCAATTATAATCATTACACAGTAACTGATTAGAGTCTTTTCTAATTCAGGAAACCATCCAAGGAGCAATGAAACATAAGCAATCTTGTAAAGGAAAAGTTCAAGTGGAATTACTGTAAGTTTTAACATTTAAATCTGTAAAATTATGAGGTCAACTCATAGCTATTTAGAAAATATAATTTACAAATCAGCAAAAATTGATTACAAACATCTAAGGAAAGAACTGTCATTCTGACTTTGGTATCAAGTCTATCCGGGTTCAGTGCTGCCTTAGACAAAACATTTAACTTCTCTCTGATTTATTTTTTCATCTGTAAAATGGGGACTGCAATACATACCTCATTTTAATCATGAGGCTTAAATGAGACAATGTATCTCTATATGACAGCAACAGGTATGTAACATATACTTTAAAATGGTTGTTACTATTTATTTTTTGTTCATTAAACTTCATTTTTTAATTGAGGTATAACTTATGGTCACTATTCTTTTTAAGTAGTTACAGTTGTTACTAAAAGAATACTAATTAAGACAGATCTGTACATTAATCCATTCAAACAGGTCTTTTCATGAAGGTGAATCAGTATCAAATGAATAGGCTATGTTATAGCTACCAGGTGGTCAGAGGTTGACCCCTTGATATTATCTTAAAAAGATGTACTCAGCCCACCTTGTAACTCTCAAATTACTTTCCTTAAGAATAAAAAACGGGGAGTGGACTGATTACTTAGACAAGAAAAACATATTAAAAATTGAAAATTCATACCTTAAAAAAAAAAGTAAAGAATGTACATATTTATATATTTCCTTTGAGCCTTCAGTCATCAAAGTAAACTTGCAGAGTCATCACTGAAGAGAGACATCTAATATATAATTCTCCATTAGTGGAAAAATACATTTGGTTAATCACTTAAAGACTCACCTAGGAAGTGTTGTTCCTTTCACATTATTATCTCTAAAATTCTTCTCATATTGGGGTAGTTCAACAAATTCTATCAACCACTGAAGGGTGTCCTCAAGGGTCCAATTATGAACTGCGAAAGATGAAAGAGGAAGGCATACTTCAAACACACGTGCTTTACAGAACCAAAAAAAAAAATACATATAATTATTATAACTTCAGGGGAAACACATATGTTAGATTAAATTTTCAATTCAGAAAACACCAAGTACCAAAATGATATCTAGCATTCTATGAAGAGAGATTTTTCCTTCCCTTAGGGGCTTACAATCTACAACAGGGAAGACAGATAAAAGAGAAAAAAGGACAAAATACTAACACAGTTAATTCTAAATAAACATCTATACAAAGTTTGTAGAGGATGAAATAATCCATTGTTTTCCTGGGTGTAGAAGACATATTTTATTCATTCTTTCATCCATCTGTCCAACCAAATAATAGTGTTAAGTGTCAAGTTTTACTCCAAGCACTGGGAATATGGCAGTGAACAAGATATACAAAGTCCTTGCTTTACAGAACTTCAATTCTTTTGGGGGTGGGAAGAGGCAGCTTACGAAAGGAAGAAAAGGCATGGAAGTTTCACATAGCCATCTGCTATTAAGAAAGAGGAGATGTCAAGGTAAGCCCTTCTGAGAAGTGGACAACTTAACTGAGACCCCAAAAATGCAAGGTGCCAATATTATGAAGATCTGAGAGAAAAATATCCACAATAGAGGGAAAAGCTAGTGTTGTAAAGTCTTAAGATACGAAGTAAACTTGCTGTGTTTCAGAGATTGGAAGAAAGTAGTCAGAGAGGGGCCAGGTCACGGATGACTTTTAAGAATGATGGATATTTTTCTAATTTCAGTAAGAAGAACAAGAATAAAATAATCTGTTTTCAAAACATCATTCTTCTATATGGCAAATAAGGAGACCCAGTGGTGCAACAGTTAAGCTAACCAAAAGATTGGTGGTTTGAACTCACCCAGAAGCTCTGCAGAAGAAAGACATGGTGATCTGCTTCCATAAAGATTACAGCCAAGAAAACCCTAGAAGGAAATTCTACTCTATCACACGGGGTCGCTATGGGTTGAAACTGACTTGATGGCACACAGCAACATGTGGTGAAAGGATTTTAGGGGACAAGACTGGAAACAGAGAGATCAATAAGGAGGCCATTCCTTACAGAACTGTCCAGGCAAAAGTGGCTATTGGCTTGGGTGGTAGTAGAGAAGATGGTAACAAGTGGATATATTCAGGACATATTCTGAGGATAACGGTGATAAGATGTGCTGATGAAATGGATGAGTTTGTAGCTAGGAAAAAACAAACGGAATAGAAGGTGGCGCCATTAACTGAGAAAGAAAAGAATGAGGATTGGAGAGGCGAGTAGATGTGGGTGACAGAGATCAAAAGTTCTGTTTTTAGACACATTATGTTTGAGGTAGGTATTAGACATTTAAGGGGAGATGTAAACTTCCCCTTAGTTCAAATCTACTGCTGCTACTTACAATCTTGGTCCCATTAATCTCACAGTTTCTCATCCCCAAATGTGGATAATTATCATGTCTATACTTCATTTTATTATTAGTCCAATATATGAGTCTGAAGCTTAGGGGAGTGAGGCCAAGGCTAGAGACATAATTTTAGGGGTCATCAGCATACAGATGGTTTTTAGATTGAATGAGATCACCCAGAAGAATGAAGATAGCTATTAACAGATAGCTATCTAAGAGACTAGGCCTGATTCAAAAAGAAAATGATAGCTAACATCTCCTTTCTTGGACATTTATTCTGAATTAAGCACTTCACATGCATTTTCTCCTTTAAGCCTTATTAAGAAAAGAAAAATGAGGTGCGAACATGATGATTACCCAAGTTTAAGATGAAAAACTGAGAAATTAATGAGACCAAGATGGTAAGTAGCAGTGGTAGATTTGAACCAAGGTAAACTGACCACAGGATCTGACTCTATGCTGCCGGAAGAGCAATAATATTAATTAAGTAACAGTAAAGATGTGAAAAAGTAGTTAAACATTGAAAGCAACTCAGAGGCTTCTGTGTAAAGAATATGAGGGACAATGACGAATTTATCCAAAGGTAAGAAAGAAAGTGTGCTTGGAAAATGAAGAGTTCCAGACTGTCTGCACTTAATCTGAGGGCTTGGGAAAACAAAGTGCTTCTAGACCACAGAACTGGTCAGAGGAGAGTGAAGAAAACAAGCGAGCAATAAAAGCAGATCTGGGAATCCATCTGTGTATAAATTAATCTGAGAAAAGATCTTTCTGATAAACTACATAAAATTATGAATTCGCATTTGCCAAGCACAGCTAGTTCTTGGCAATCTGCCTTTTTCATTAAGTGCTCTTTATTGAAAAAGCTTAAATAAATTAGCTTAATTAAATAAACAACTGGCTAACGAAAACTTCATTTAAAAATTACATATGGTAATTTATAATTTTATATTGAGACAAAGCTCTGACTATTGATTTATATGTTCTCTCCTTCATGTGTTCCTGCCACAAGCCTGGGCATGTGCCTGAGGCTGTATCTATGTAGCCAAATAACTTAGGCTATCAGCCAGTAGTTCGGGCTCTGGGTGCTTTCCACTGAATCTAATACATTCAGAGTAGTCTTTTTAGGCTTAAGTTTCTTCCTATTCAAGACGAACTGCACTGAGAATTGCCCTGTCGTGAATGCCAAGAAACCCACAGCGCAGCTGCACCTCACACACCCACATAAAAACCCCGGCCAAGAACATAGGATAAGATTCTGTCATTTCCATGACTGCTCAACTGATCAACAGCGAAAGTCCTTGATCTAAACACTCCAGCACATCAAAATATTCCTGAAATTTGCATTGAGTCAGCATAGAAAAAAAGAAAAAAATCAAATGAAATGAATATATATTTAAAATGCCCAAATCCTAGGATTACACTGCGGTAGTGTTGTTATTTGCTGTACAGTCAGCTCCAACTCATGACGACCTTATATATACATGATACCTAGTAAACAGAAAAAACATCGTGGTGTTTCTAAAGTAATTTTCTTTACAAAGATCTTTAAAACAACACAATTTTAACACTGAATATGTAGTTTACTTTGGGGAGAAGTTTACTTCTCCTTCTGCTGTCTGGTTCCTTTGGTGACGCCTAGTAAATTTCTTCATTTCTCTTCTTGTGACCAAGACCTATAGTTGCTTTCCCTGCTCCATACACACTAGCTGTTCTTTAGTTCTCTGTCATTCCTCAGGCTGTTCCATCAGTGTGAGACCCTTTCCTCCACCCTCACCTTTATTAAATAGGTTTCAGCTTTGCCTATTTATTCATACTTCATTTCTCAACTAAAAATTTAATTTCCCTGACACTGTTATATGATCATAAATTACTTTGTACTTTTTGTACACAGCATTTAACTGCTTACAAGTATTTATTTGTATGATCATTCTTTTCCACTCTATCCCTATCATTTGCTACATAAAAGGTACTTAACAAATTATCTGCTGGATGCTGCTGAGGAAATGAATAACTGAATACATAAGTTGAACATGTGTAATTGACAAATATTATGAAAATTTATTTTTACATTTTAGTGAAAAGACAAATAAGCAGAACAGGGATTATCTGTAAAAGAAATTCTTGAAGGTGAAGGAGCTATTCCTTTAAGAATTATCTACTTTGTTATTACTCACCTCTCACTACTCTTTTCTAAGCCCTGTTGCTAAACAGCACTTCCATCAGAGAGGGCAGGTTGACCCTGATGGCATAATAGTAGCTACGGCTACTAACCAAAAGGTCAGCAGTTCTAATCCACCTGGTGCTCCTTGGAAACTCTATGAACCAGCTCTACTCTGTCCTATAGGGTTGCTATGAGTTGGAATCGACTCAACGGCAACAGGTTTTTTGGGGGGCGGCGGGGGGCATGGCTTTTAGAAATACATTTCCCAATCTACAGAGCTACAGAAATGTCAATTTCTACATTGTTAACTTACATTGTTTCTGATAGAAACTGTGGCCAACGCAATGGGTTGGTATCTCAGAGTCACTGATTTTTGACAATTTATTTCAAGACCAACAGAAAGAACTCTGGAAGATCCGAATCTAGTCTCAGCAGAGTCGCTGATTCAGTGACATCGTAGCCAGGTTATTTAACAGTGGCTTAGTTTCTTTTTTTTTTTTTTAGATTTTATTGTGGCTTTGTGAAAGTTTACAGAGTAAATTAGTTTCTCATTAAACAATTAATACCCATACTGTTTTGTGGCACTGGCCACCAACCCCGCGATGTGTCAACACTCTCCCCTTCTCGACCTTGGGTTCCCCATTTCCATTTATTCAGCTTTCCTGTTCCTTCCTGCCTTCTCGTCCTTGCCCCTGGGCTGGTGTGCCCATTCAGTCTCATATACATGGTTGCACTTCTTGTGTTATTATTTGTTTAATAGGCCTGTCTAATATTTGGCTGAAGGGTGAGCCTCAGGAGTGACTTCAGTACTGAGTTAAAAAGGTGGCTGGAGGCCATACTCTTAGGGTTTCTCCAGTCT
>NW_004443970.1:7082107-7092691 GCF_000243295.1 Trichechus manatus latirostris
CTGCATTTTTCTCCAGCTCTGTCCAGGACCCTCTATTGTGATCCCTGTCAGAGCAGTTGGTGGTGGTAGCCGGACACCATCTAGTTGTGCTTGACTCAGTCTGGTGGAGGCTGTGGTACTTGTGGTCCATTAATCCTTTGGACTTATCTTTCCGTTTTGTCTACAGTTTTCTTCATTCTCCCTGCTCAAAACAGGGTAGGACCAGTAGATGTATCTTAGATGGCAGCTCACAAGCTTTTAAGACCCCAGATGCTACTAACCAAAGTAGGATGTAGAACATTTTCTTTATAAACTATGTTATACCAATTGAGCTAGATGTACCCTGAGACCATGGTCCCCAGCCCTCAGCCCAGTAACTCAGTCCCTCAGGGAGTGTGGATGTGTCTATGAATCTATGACTTTGCCTTGGACAAGCTGTACTGACTTCCCCAGTATTGTGTACTGTCTTACCCTTTACCAACATTATCACTATTGTCTAGTTAGTGTTCTTCCTTCCCCACCCCTCCCTTCCCTTGTAAACATCAAAGATTGTTTCTTCCTGTGTGTAAACCTTCTCAAGAGTTTTTATAATGGTGGTCTCATACAGTATTTGTTCTTTTATGATTGACTTATTTCTCTCAGCATAATGCCCTCCAGATTCAACCATGCTGTGGGACGTTTCACGGATTCGTCATTGTTCTTTGTTGTCGCATAGTATTCCATTGTGTGTACATACCACAGTTTATCCATTTGTCTGTTATGAGCACTTAGGTTGTCTCTATCTTTTTGCTATTGTGAATAATGCCACAATGAATATGGATGTGCATATGTCTAGTCATGTAATGGCTCTTATTTCTCTAGGAGATATTGCTAGGAGTGAGATTGCTGGATCGTATGGTATTTCTATTTCAAGCTTTTTAAGGAAGCGTCATATCGTTTTTCAAAACGGTTGTACCACTTTGCATTCCCACCAGCAGTGCATAAGAGTTCCAATCTTCCTGAAGCCTCTCTAACATTTGTTATTTTCTTTGTTATTTATTTTGGATTAGTGCCATAATGTTGGGGTTGTAGGTCAGTTTCTTAATATAAAAAATGAAACTGATGGTCTTTAAAATTTCTTCAAATTCTGTATCTAAGATTCCATTATAACAAACAAGAGTTGGTGTTTAAAATACTGCTAACTAAGCTGTTAGCCCAAAACAATAGATGACAGAATACCGGGAGGAAAAAGAGTAACTCTAAAGACCTTCAGGAGAAGAGTTACTGTTAAAACTTAGTTTATTAAACATCATATGATTTACAAATGTCATTTCAAATAATTACCGCAACAATTCTTTGAAGTAGGTACATTTATCATTATATTGGAACTGGAAGTTTACAAAGGCTAAGTTCTTAATTAAATTTAATAGATTAGTAAATGGTTGAGCCAGGGTACAGACCAAGTCTGTTTCTAGAGCTACTGACCACTGTGCAGTCACATTGCCTCTTTAGAGTAAACTAAGTAGTCCCAATAACCAGATCAGAAACCACAGATAGACAGCTTATATTCCAGTCATACTTGCAGCTATATTTGCAGCTTTCTCAACATACCGTATTCTCCCAGGCCTCCCTTCTTCTTCCTTCTTTGCCAGGCTTACTTTCTTAGCCTTCACAACTTGGATCAGGAGCTCCCTTGTCCACAAAGTTCTCCTTATTATAGTTATATATTTCCAGATTATAGCTCTTCTTTGTGTTCCCTGATCACCTGTTCACATAACTGCCACAAGATTTATTACATGCTATAATATAATTGTCCATGCCTGTCTTGCCCTGTGGAAGATGAGTTTCTACAGGGCAGGAACTTATTCTTTTACCAAGTACACTATATGACACATAGCACTCAGTAAATGATGAATAAATGACAAATAGATTTTTAACATCATAATGTCACATTTGTGGAGACCCTAGGTGGCACAAATGGTTAAGTGCTCGGCAAGTAACTGAAAGGTTAGCAGTCTGAACCCAGTTGTTGTTAGTTTTGTAAGGTGCCATCTAGTCAGTTCCGACTCATAGTGACCCTATGCACACTAGAACGAAACACTGCCCTGTCATGCGCCATCCTCATAATCATTGTTATGCTTGAGCCCATTGTTGTAGCCACTGTGTCAATCCATCTCCTTGAGGGTCTTTCTCTTTTTCGCTGACTCTCTACTTTACCAAGCATGATGTCCTTCTCCAGGGACTGGTCCCTCCTCATAACATGTCCAAAGTATGTGAGACAAAGTTTCACCATCCCTGCTTCTAAGGAGCATTCTGGCTGTACTTCTTCCAAGACAGATTTGTTAGTTCTTCTGGCAGTCCATGGTATATTCAACATTCTTTGCCAACACCATAATTCAAAGACATCAATTCTTCTTTGGTCTTCCTTGTTCACTGTCCAGCTTTTGCAAGAGGCGATTAAAAATATCACAGCTTGAGTCAGGTGCACCTTAGTCCTCAAACTGACACTTTTGCTTTTTAACACTTTAAAGAGATCTTTTGCAGCAGATTTGTCCAATACATCATCTGATTTCTTGATTGCTGCTTCCATGGGTGTTGACTGTCGATCCAAGTAAAATGAAATCCTTAACAACTTCAATCTTTTCTCTGTTTATCATGATGTTGCTTACTGGTCCAGCTGTGATGATTTTTCTTTTTTTTTTTTTAATGTTGAGATGCAATCTATACTGAAGGCTGTAGTCTTTGATCTTCATCAGTAAGTGCTTCAAACTGACAAGTGGTGGTTGAACCCAGAGGCACCTCGAAAGAAGGCCTGAAGATTTACTTCCAAAAGGTTTCAGACATGAAACTCTATGGAGTGCAGCTCTGCTCTGCAACATGCAGGGTCGCCATGAGTTGGAATTGACTTAGACAGCAACTGATTTGTTTTTTTGAATGCTATATTCCTTTGATATAGGGCTTTACATTTGTACTTTCACATACATTCTTATTTAACCTCCCTCTGGGTGGTGTAAACAGTTAAGCACTGGGCTGCTAACAGAAAAGTTGGTGGTCCAAAAACACCCAGAGGCCCCCTCAGAAGAAAGGTCTGATGATCTGCTTCTGAAAGGTCTCAGCCATGAAAACTCTATGGAAGGTAGTTCTACTCTGAAACACATGGGGTCATCATGAGTCGGAATCAACTGGAACCACCTCTGAGAATTAGCTGTTATCTCTACATTCCACACCACACATGGTCACACACATCTAGCAACTGAGACAGCTAGAACTTTAACTCTAACCTTCTGATTCCAAGTCTATTGCAAATACAGGTGGTTCCTGATTTAAACAGATGACTGTATTACTCTAAAATTTGAAATATATTTTCCCTTAAAAACAAACCTTCCAGACCTACAGTACTAATAGTAATACAAGAATTAAACATTATATACAAGCAATCTGCCATAGGTAGTTGCATTAATGGACTCAGGGTTCTACTTGAAACGTCAAGTACACATTGTGGCATACTGAAAGCCTGGAGGTTATAACAGAAAAGCTCAGAAACAAGGCATTCGGAGCTGGAGCAGCACTCTGGAGCAAAGGGGGTGGTGAAGGACAGGGAAAGTGGGGACTGGATGATGAACAGAATCAAAACTCCAGGAGACGAGGGGGTGTGAGGACATAGGATGTGTGTGAGGTCACACGTTTGTGGATTTTCACAGGAACAGAGACAAGATGAAGAGTCTCCTTTCTATTATCCCTCCACCTGCTTGCTGCTACCAACAGGGTTGTTTCTGTAAATAGGGGATCAGGTTCCTGGCTCTGCACTGTTTCCTCTTCCTGCTTGCTACTATCAGTCCCACCACCATATCACTATTTTGTACCAGCACTTGAGAGAGGTGAAAAATGGCAACTGAGCCTAAGAAAAAGAGAACTTTTGAACAGCAGTAGCGTCTGTGGTAATGTGGAGAATGAGGAGATAAGAAGACCAGAAATAGCTAGCAACAGACAAAGGTAAGTAACTGGCTTCCTGTGGCCAACCACTGAAACAGACTTCTAAAAAAAACACGAGTCATGCACAGGTACATCGTCAGGTGTACAAACTAGGTCATAACTAGACAAAGCACACCTGCTGAAAGTGATCTCTCCTCCTCCTGAATTTTTATAGTACTTACTATGTTTATCAAATTGCACAGCCTATGTACTGTCTTGTTTTGTAACTACTTGCTTTTACCTTACATTCCTACTATACTGTAAATGTTTGTAGGACGGGCTACGTTTTTATTGCCTAAGAGCCTAGCAATGCACTAGGACTCAAACATACCAATGGTCATGAATATGGCACAGGACCGGGCAATATTTCCTTCTGTTACAAATAGGGTCTTCAGGAGTCGGAGGTAACTCTATGGCAAGTAACAACAATAAGAGCCTAGCACAGAAGCCAGCACAAAGTTGCCATTTAAGTATTAGCTGAATGTATAACTGACTTTTTTCTTCCTTAAAGATAAGAACCTATTTTGTTTTGTCTTTAAGAGTCTACTTGCTCTCTCATAGTTGTATGAATGCATCAAAGACAATACTATTTTTAGGATCTCATTTCAAAGCAGCACTGCAGAATCCTCGGCTCCAAAACAGTATCACAGAGACCTATAACTTAATGGAACTTAGAAGGCGCCGATTTACAGCTGTGTGCTTGATAGGAGGATGAGATGAGAATTTGTGTGCTACTAGATTAGCCCCCAATCTTAGGCAAAGCTGATACAGGCAAATCAACATGAAAGATATACTGTAAAAGATTAAAATACATGTATTTACTTGCTCCTTTCATCTATAAAAGGCAATCATAAAATCAATGTACTCAGTGCACTTAGCCATATACTTGTATTAAGTTACAGACCTAAAAATACAAAACAGCTTAGTGAAGTACCGCCATTTAAGTTTTCATCTGTTATATTTAATATAAATACATGCTGTCCTAAAAACTTTAAAAGATTATTTGTGAAATCACCTAAATACTGGGAGAGTTACACCTAATTTCTAATTATAAATTATTTGTAAACATGTAGGCATATGTTAATAACCGCAGTAGCTAACATTTTATAAGCACATTTTGGAAATTTCCAGTCATGTGTTATATGTTTTACAAGAATTATCTCATTAAAATTCTCAACAACCTTATGAAGAAGGTATTAAAAGTAATATCATTATCCTTGGTTTACAGATCAGGAAGCTGGGGCTCAGAACTTTAAATAACTTGTCCAAAAGTATGCACTACGTAAGTAGTGGCAACAGGATTCAAAACCATGTCTGCTAACTTCAAAGCCTCAACTCTAACTATTGTGTTCCTCCTCCTGTGCATTCTGAGAAAATTTAAAAGTATAGCCAAATTGCCTATCAGATGTGTAGGACCTTGGACATAACAGACACAGACATTATCTTTATTCTACATTTCATTTTTTAATAGCTCTCCTACTACATTTTAAAAACTGCTATATTCTAAATTTATGATATTAAAAACATTAGTAATGTTAAGAAAGCAACTGGCGTAAACAGTTTCTTTTCGCAAATTAACGTAGAGAATAACAACTTCTGATGTCATAATATCTGTATACAGCTGAATATACACTACTTCCTATTAAAGCATGAAAATATCTTTATAAGTACAACAAGGTTTTGTATGGGAGTCAGGAGGGAGGAAGAAATAATAAACGTTGTTAACAAAAGTAACTATATAAAAATTATTTAAAGTTGGCTATATGGAATGGTTATGGAAAGAAGTTCTATATTTTGATGTTTTATACAGAAGTTAAAAACTATTAACAGTGTGAAAAATGTCCGGATTATTGGCATGTTTATATGAAATACTCAAACAATACAGACATGTAAGAGTATTCACAACTTTTAAATTCAATTTCAACCAAGAATTTCAAATTATAAAAGCCTCAGCAGTTCTCTTTATATGACAGAGAGGTAATAATATAACTTACCACAGGAAAACACAATTAACCTAAGGTTCAATATAACAGAGTTTAGATAACGAAAAGCAACTTTAACTAAATGTAATATAAGCATGAAAGAAACCAGCAACTTTTCAAAATCTAAAAGGGGAAGAAGTTTAAGGCCTGCCAAACTTCATCTTAACTCATTCAGTTTTATAGCTTGTGCTTGTGGTGTCACTTCTGAGTGAGACTTTAGACGATCAGCTGCTCAGCACAGTCAGGACAGGCTTATCTTTAGAACAGTGCCAGAATGTGAGCTCCTCATCCACACGGTGGTCAGCAGGGCATGTCTTTGTAACATGGACTAAATTCCTGCAACGTGCTATATTGGGATACCTAAAAGCCAAGCCACACCCTCTGATGTGGGCAATTGAGATATCAATAGTTGTATCAAAGAGAAATAAACACACACTTTTTCTCATAAGCTCTTTATCCTTTATCATGCAAGAATTACATATAATTTTTAGGTACATGAGGTAAACTTTCGTAAATGTCTGAACATTCAGAACTTAAAAATTACCAAGGTGTTCTCTTTCCATCAGTGGCACAAGGGACACTAAGTGAAGGCTTACTATCTTTTCCTTTGTGAACTATAATCTAATTATCATTGAAACAGAGTGTATCATCCACACTTTCTCCCATGTAGGTGGTGGGAGACAACAAAGACGTATCTTGAAAATAGAAACTGGAGTTAATACTGAGTCCCAAAAGCATATCACTGTTCTGAAGACTAACTGACAAAATATATGCAGAAATAACTCTTACGAATGGTTGTTGTTGTTGTTAGGTGCTGTCAAGTCGGTTCCAAATCATAGCAGTCCCGTGTACAATAGAACAAAACACTGCCCAGTCCTGTGCCATCCTACAACTGTTGCTATGTTTGAGCCCACTGTTGCAGTCACTGTGTCAATCTAATTACTCAACGGTCTTCCTCTTTTCCCCTCACCCTCTACCTTACCAAGCATGATGTCTTTCTTCAGGGACTGGCCCCTCCTGATAACATGTCCAAAGTACACGAGACAAAGTCTTACCATCCTTGCCTCTAGGGAGCATTCTGGTTGTACTTCTTCCCAGACAGACTTGTTTATTCTTTTGGCAGTCCATGGTATATTCAATATTGTTCAACACCATAATTCAAAGTCATCAATTCTTCTTCGGTCTTCCTTATTCACTGTCCAGCTTTCACACGCATATGAGGTGACTGAAAACACCATGGCTTGGGTCAGGTGCACCTTAATCCTCAAAGTAACATCTTTGCCTTTCAACACTTTAAAGAGGTCTTCTGCAGAAGATTTGCCCCAACGTCATATGTCATTTGATTTCCTGACTGCTGTTTTCATGGGTGTTAACTGTGGATCCAAGTAAAATGAAATCGTTTACAATTTCAATCTTTTCTGTTTATCATAATGTTGCTTACTGTTAAAGTGCTCTATAAGTGTAAATTATGATCCTAATAAAATAGACAACAAGCATCCAAAAAAAATCCAAATCCACTGCCGTTGAGTCGATTCGAACTCATAGCGACCCTATAGGACAGGGTAGAACTGTCCCACAGTGTTTCCAAGGAGCACCTGGTGGATTCGAACTGCCAACCTTTGGATTAGCAGCCAAACTCTTAACCACCATACCACTAGGGTTTCCAGGTAACAAGTATATAATCAAAAATTTTTTGTAACTAAGGGAAATTCAAGGAATGCACTTTCTTTATATATGATTCAACAAAACCAGGAGACTCATTAGCCATAAAAATTAAATGTTCAATCATGTTTCCATAAATATCTCATTATAGGCATCACTGAAGATAATGACTTAGGGGCTGTTGTTGTGGTTGTTAGGTGCCGTTGAGTCGCTTCCACTCATTGCAACCCTATGCACCACAGAACAAAACACTGCCCGGTCCTGCACCATGCACACTATTGCTGTTATGCTTTACCCCATTGTTGCAGCCACTGTGTCAATCCATCTCCTTGAGGGTCTTCCTCTTTTTCATTGACCCTCTACTTTACCAAGCATGATGTCCTTCTCCAAGGACTGATCCCTCCTGACAACATGTCCAAAGTACATAAGATGTAGTCTCATCATCCTTGCTTCTAAGGAGCATTCTAGTTGTACTTCTTCCAAGACAGATTTGTTCATTCTTTTGGCAGCACATGGTATATTCAATATTCTTCGCCAACACCACAATTCAAAGGTGTCAATTCTTCTTCGGTCTTCCTTACTCATTGTCCAGCTTTCGCATGCATATGATGCAACTGAAAATACCATGGCTTGGGTCAGGCACACCTTAGTCCTCAAAGCGACATCTTTGCTTTTGAACACTTTAAACAAATCTTTTGCAGCAAATTTGCCCAGTGCAATGCATTCTTGGATTTCTTGACTGTTGCTTCCATGGACATTGATGGTGGATCCAAGTAAAATGACATCCCTGACAACTTCAATCTTTTCTCCATTTATCATGATGTTGCTTATTAGTCCAGTTGTGAGGATTTTTGTTTTCTTTATGTTTAAGTGTAATCCGTCCTGAAGGCTGTGGTCTTTGATCTTCATCAGTAAGTGCTTCAAGTCCTCCTCACTTTCAGCAAGCAAGGTTGTGTCATCCGCATAACGCAGGTTGTTAATGAGTCTTTCTCCAATCTTGATGCTACGTTCTTCTTCATATAGTCCAGATTCTCAGATTATTTGCTCAGCATACAGATTGAATAGGTATTGTGAAAGGATGCAGCCCTGACACACACCTTTCCTGACTTTAAACCATGCAGTATCCCCCTGCCTCTTGATCTATGTACAGGTTCCTCATGAGCACAATTAAGTGTTCTGGAATTCCCATTCTTCACAATGTTATCCATAATTTGTTATGAGCCACACAGTCAAATGCCTTTGCATAATCAATAAAACACAGGTAAACATCTTTCTGGTATTCTCTGCTTTCAGGCAGGATCCATCTGACATCAGCAATGATATCCCTGGTTCCACATCCTCTTCTGAATCCGGACTGAATTTCTGGCAGTTCCCTGTCGATATACTGCTGCAGTTGTTTTTGAATGACCTTCTGCAAAATTTTACTTGCATGTGATATTAATGATTGTTTGATAATTTCCACATTCAGTTGGATCACCTTTCTTGGAAACAGGCATAAATATGGATCTCTTAACAGTCAGTTGGCCAAGTAGCTGTCTTCCTAATTTCTTGGCATATACGAGTGACCACTTTCAGCGCTGCATCCATTTCTTGAAACATTTCAACTGTCATTCTGTCAACTCCTGGAGCCTTGTTTTTCGCCAATGCCTTCAGTGCAGCTTGGACTTCCTTCTTCAGTACCATTGGTTCCTGATCATATGCTACCTCTTGAAAGGGAAGAACGCTGGCCAATTCTTTTTAGTATAATGTCTCTGTATATTCATCTTTCTTTAATTGTTGTTATTTAAAGGAAAGTTTACATTTCAAGTTAGTCTCTTATACAAAAATTTATACCTGCATTGTTACGTGACCCTAATTGCTCTCCCTGTACTATTACAGCACACTCCTCCTTTCCACCCGATTTCCCGTGTCCATTCAACCAACTCCTAACCCTCTCTGCCTTCTCATCTCACCTTCAGAAAGAAGCTGCCTGTTTAGTCTCATGTATCCACTTCAGCTAAGAAGCACACTCTTCACGAGTATCATTTTATGTCCCACAGTCCAGTCCAATCTTTGTCTGAAAAGTTGGCCTCGGAAACTGTTTTAGTTCTGGGTTGATAGAGAATCTGAGGGTCATGCTTTCCAGGGTTCCTCCAGTCTCAGTCAGACCATTAAATCTGGTCTTTTTACTAGAATTTGAGTTCTGCATCCCACCTTTCTCCTGCCCCATCAGAGACTCTCTGTTGTGTTCCCTGTCAGGGCAGTCACTGGTGGTAGAGGGGCACCCATCTAGTTCTTCTGGTCTCAGGCTGATAAAGTCTCTGGTTTCTGTGGCCTTTTCAGTCTCTTGGGCTAATACTTTCCTTGTGTCTTGGGTGCTCTCCATTCTCCTTTACTTCAGGTGGTTGGGACCAATCAACGCGTCTTAGATGGCTGCTTGCAAGCTTTTAAGACCCCAGACGCCACTCACTGAAGTAGGATGCAGAACATTTTCTTAATAAGCTTTATTATGCCAATTGACCTAGATGTCCCCTGAAAGCATGGTCCCCAGATCCCTACCCCTGCTATTCTGTCTCTCAAACTGTTTGACTGTATTCAGCTTTGGTTTAGTCCAGTTGTGCTGACTTCCCCTGTAGTGTGTGCTGTCCTTCCTTTCACCTAAGATAATTCTTATCTAGTATCTAGTTAGTGAATAACCCTCACCCTCCCTCCTTACCCTCGTAAGCATAAAAGAATGTTTTCTTCTGTGTTTAAACCTTTTCATGAGTTCTTACACAATATTTGTCCTTCTGCAACTGATTAAATTCACTCAGTATAACGCCCTCCAGATTCCCCCATGTTAGGAGATGCTTCACGGCGTCATCGTAGTATTCCATACTGTGGATAAACCATAATCTGTTTATCCATTCTTCCGTTCATAGGCACCTAGATTGTTTCCATCTTTATGCTATTGTGAACAGTGCTACAATGAACGTGGGTGTGCATATATCTATTCACGTGATGGCTCTTATTTCTCTAGGATATATTCCAA
>NW_004443970.1:7093742-7096019 GCF_000243295.1 Trichechus manatus latirostris
GCCTCTTCCCTTTCCATATGAAGTTTGTGATTTGTTTCTCCATCTCATTAAAAAATTCCGTTAGAGTTTCGATCAAGATTGCATTGTATCTGTAGATCACTTTGAGTAGAATTGACATTTTCACAATGTTGAGTCTTCCTATCCATGAGCAAGGTATGTTTTTCCACTTACGCAGGTCTCTTTTGGTGTCCTGCAGTAGTGTCTTATAATTTTCATTGCATAGGTCTTTTACATCCCTGGTTAGATTTATTCCTAAGTATTTTATCTTCTTGGGGGCTACTGTAAATAGTAGTGATTTGGTGATTTCCTCTTCGAGGTTCTGTTTGTTGGTGTAAAGGAATCCAACTGATTTTTGTATGTTTATCTTGTATCCCGAAACTTTGCTGAAATCTTCTATTAGTTCCAGTGGTTTTCTTGTGGATTCTTTGGGGTTTTCTGTGTATAAGATCATATCATCTGCAAATTGGGATACTTTGACTTCTTCCCTACCAATCTGGATGCCCTTTATTTCTTTTTCTAGCCTAACTGCTCTGGCTAGGACCTCCAGCACAATGTTGAATAAGACTGGTGATAAAGGTCATCCTTGTCTGGTTCCCATTCTCAAGGGGAATGCTTTTAAAGTCTCTCCATTTAGGATGATGTTGGCTGTTGGCTTTGTATAAATGCCCTTAATTATACTGAGGTATTTCCCTTCTATTCCTATTTTGTTAACAGTTTTATTTCATGAATGGGTGTTAGACTTTGTCAAATGCCTTTTCTGCATCGACTGGTAAGATCATGTTGTCCTTGTCTTTTGTTTTATTTAGGTGATGGATTACATTGATTGTTTTTCTAATGTTGTACCATCCCTGCTACCTGGTATAAATCCCACTTGATCATGGTGAATTATATTTTTGATATGTTGCTGAATTCTATTGGCTAGAATTTTGTTGAGGATTTTTGCATCAATGTTCATGAGGGATATTGGTCTGCAATTTTCTTTTTTTGTTATGTCTTTACCTGGTTTAGGTATCAGGGTTATGTTGGCTTCATAGAATGAGTTTGGGAGCATTCCTTCCTTTTCTATGCTCTGAAATACCTTTAGTAGTAGTGGTGTTAACTCTTCTGTGAAAGTTTGGTAGAATTCTCTAGTGAAACCCTCCAGGCCAGGGCTTTTTGTTGTTGTTGTTGTTGTTGTAATTTTTTAAATTACCTTTTCAATCTCTTTTGTTATGGGTTTATTTAGTTGTTCTACCTGTGTGTGTGTTAGTTTAGGTAAGTAGCGAGTTTCCAGCAATTTGTCCATTTCCTCTAGGTTTTCAAATTTGTTAGAGTACAATTTTTCATACTATTCTGTTATGATTCTTTTAACTTCAGTTGGGTCCGTTGTGATATTACCCATCTTATTTCTTATATGGGTTATTTGCTTCCTCTCCTGTTTTTCTTTTGTCTGTTTGGCCAATGGTTTATCAATCTGTTGATCTTTTCAAAGAACCAGCTTTTGGTCTTGTTAACTCTTTCAATTGTTTCTCTATTCTCTATTTTGTTTCACTCTGCTCTAATTCTCATTATTTCTTCTGGTGCCTGACGACTTCTTTTGCTGCTGTCTTTCTACTGGTCCGAGTTGTAGGGTTAATGTTTTGATTTTGGCTCTTTCTTTTTTTAGGATATGTTCATTTATTGCTATAAACCGACCTCTGAGCACTGCTTTTGCCGTGTCCCAAAGGTTCTGGTAAGATGGGTTTTCATTCTCATTTGATTCTATGAATTTCTTTATTCCATCCTTAATTTCTTCCATAACCCAGTAGTTTCTGAGCAAGATGTTGTTCAGTTTCTATGTGTTTGATTTTTTTCCTTCTTTTTTCTGTTATTGATTTCTATTTTTATGGCTTTATGGTCAGAAAAGATGCTTTGCAATATTTCAATGCTTTGAATTTTGTGAAGGTTTGATTTATGGCCTAATATGTGGTCTATGCTGGAGAATGTTCTATCCTTCCATCTTCTTTTGATGCTTTCTGCGTTATTTAATATCTTCCCCATAGAATCCTTCACTATTGCAACTCAAGGCTTGAATTTTTTCTTCAGTTTTTTAGCCTGAAAAATGCCAAGCGTGTTCTTTCCTTTTGGTTTTCTATCTCCAGGTCTTGCACATGTCATTATAATACCTTACTCTGTCTTCTGGAGTTGCCCTTTCAAATCTTCTGTTCAGTTCTTTTACTTCACCATTTCTTCCTTTTGCTTTAGCTACTTGACATTCAAAAGCAAGTTTCAGAGTCTCTTCTGACATCCATTTTGGTC
>NW_004443970.1:7096119-7132263 GCF_000243295.1 Trichechus manatus latirostris
CAAGTTTCAGAGTCTCTTCTGACATCCATTTTGGTCTTTTCTTTCTTTCCTGTCTTTTTAATGACCTCTTGCTTTCTTCATGTATGATGTCCTTCCACAATTCATCTGGTCTTCGGTCATTAGTGTTCAACGCGTCAAATCTATTCTTAAGATGGTCTCCAAATTCAGATAGGATATACTGAAGGTCGTACTTTGGATCTTGTGGACTTGTTCTAATTTTCTTCAATTTCAGCTTGAACTTAGGTATGAGCAACTGATGGTCTGTTCCGCAGTCGGCCCCTGGCCTTGTTCTGATGATATTGAGCTTTTCCATTGTCTCTTTCCACAGATATAGTTGATTTGATTCCTGTGTATTCCATCTTGTGAGTTTCCTCTGTATAGTCACCATTTATGTTGGTGAAAAAAGTTATCTGCAATGAAGAACTCATTGGTCTTGCAAAATTCTATCATGCGATCTCCAGCATCATTTCTATCACCAAGGACGTATTTTCCAACTACTGATCCTTCTTCTTTGTGTCCAACTTTCACATTCCAATCACCAGTAATTATCAGTGCATCCTGATTTTATGTTTGGTCTATTTCAGACTGCAGAAGCTGGAAAAATCTTCAGTTTCTTCATCTTTGGCTTAGTGGTTGGTACGGAAATTTGAATAATAGTTGTATTAACTTACAGGCAGAATACATGATCAGTCTTCCATTTTACACTCAAGCCTTTTTTTTAAAAAAAAAAAAAAAAAAAAACACCAAACTGAGAATAAAAAAAGTATTTCATATCAAATGAAGCTATGTTTCTTAAGGGCATACAATGTTTCTTATTTATTTGTAATTTCTCAACATCTTATTAAACCGCCAGTTGCTGTGGGGTCAATTCCAACTCATGGCGACCCCATGTGTGACAAGATAGAACTGAGCTGTGTAAGGTTTTCAGTGGCTGATTTTCCAAAAGTAGATTGCTGGGCCTCTCTTCCTAGGCACCTCTAGGTGAACTCGAACCGTCAACCTTTTGGTTAGCAGTCAAGCATGTTAACTGTTTGCACCACCCAGAGACTCCCAACATCTTCCACAATCCCAAAAATACAGCAGGCACTAAACAAACATGCAATGGTAGGTACACGGTAGGAACTCAAATATTTGTTGGATGAGATGGATGACAAAATGATTCTGTTAACCAAGGATGCCAGGAGCATGTCACCTTCATTCACTCCTTTTAGTGGCATTTTCTAGATGAGCAAAAAACTTTTTTAAAAATGTGACTAAATTTCATAAAATGGAAAGGATGTTTTCCAAAGAGTTTTTCAAAAAACAATTAACTTCTAAATTATAGTTTTTATAAATGTTTAGTTTTCTGCTATTAAAATTATCAAAAATGCTCATTTTTTTTTCTTAGAATTTAGAAGTTTCTTCAAAACATTTTCTGTACAGGCAACTTGGGATTTCTTCATTCAGCAAATATTTACTGAGTAATTACTACTGGGCACTAGATAAAATACATATTTAAAAAATCAGAGTCAAGAAAGTATTACCAAGAACAGCAGAAAGAGCAGTGTAAGAAAATGCATTAACTTCTACAGGAGTTTAACAAAAAATGAACACAAAAGTGCAGTTAAAAAATACGCTCTTTCTAAAGTATATCAAAGGTGTACTCATTAACACGAATTGCTGGATAATGCTCAAACTTCTCTCCAAAGGCTTTTTCCCCCCTCCCCAATTTTCAAATTCATTTCAAAATCTCTCAATTGCCCAACAGTAACCAGGCCGCACGTGAGGGTTGGAAGACAAGCTAGCAGTGGCCAGGGTCTACAGAAGGTGGACCTTGGTGGTGGCAAAGGCCCACACAAGGCAGACTACTGAGTAAGGCAGCAGCCTAATGAGGCAGGAGAATGGCTACATACAGGAGGACGGAGCAAAAATGTACGTATATTGAAGAAAACAAAAGCCAGAGTTTTCCCTGTAGATGAAGGGAGGTACAAATAGGGGAAGAGGTTAAGCTAGAATTAACCCTGTAGTGATGGACTGAAATTGGAGATTAAAGTGTGAATTCATGGTTTATAATATACAGAAATAAATATAAATGTGAGTTTCTTAACTCTGTCCACTTAAGAGTGCTTAGGAACAAAACACAACATTCCAGGAGCAATGAGCACTTAGTGCCCAGATCATGGTTTCTAAATACCACTTTCACCTAAAAGTGACCAGGATGCCTTAGAGAAGTGGTTTCTCGGGCTGGGGCTAAGAAAAAACAAAATCAGCCTGCAGCATCTTTTTGTGCCAGAATGTAAGAATGTGCACAAAAAATGACGGAGACATATAAAAGGATACAGAAGCCAGCCTGAAAGTCCTCCCACTGGCCAAATCTGGGACAATTTGAGCATCAAAATAATGATAGTAACAACAAATTAAAACCAGCTGACTAAAACAGAAATTCAGGAGTCCTAACTGATATAAATGAATAAATGGAGAACATCAGTCAATCTTCAAAACTTCTAAGATTTTGAAATTCAGTATTTCTCCAATTTCTATTTTCACGTCTTTGTTATCTCCCATCATCTTCACAAGGTGCTGATAATACACTCTGTTGCAATCTCTTCCTTACAGTTGAATGCCAACTAATAAACATAAGGAATGACGGAATTATAAAAATTACCATTTGGCAGCCATCAGAATGATATTAATTCAGGCAATAAACATCCATGGATGCTAAATCTAGTGGGATAAATTAAAATGAGAAATGTGATTTTACACAGTCTCAAAGTATCTCTCCACAAAATACTTATTAAGTACAAACGGGAGAGGGGTAACTTTACTATTGCAGGCACCTAACAGACACTATTTTAATCAAGTGATCAAAGTTAACACCACTGGTAATAGGACAAATTGACACCATGTGCCAGCCAACAGGATGTGATGAAAAGAACACAACATCATTTCTGTGACATTCTAGCCCAAAACACATAACCTGGATCTAATCATGTAGAAACCCTGGTAGTGTAGTGGTTAAGAGCTACAGCTGCTAATCAAAAGGTCAGCAGTTTGAGTCCACCAAGCGCTCCTTGGAAACCCTATGGGGCAGTTCTACTCTGTCCTATAGGGTCGCTATGAGTCAGAATCGACTCGACAGCAGCAGGTTTGGTTTGGTTTTTAGTTTAAATCACATGGAAGTATCAAACAAACTCTAATATAGATACATTCTATAAAATGACTGCATGTGAAAGCATGGTATTGGCAAACAATACTGAATATACCATGTACTGCCAGAAAAATGAACAAATCTGTCTTGGAAGGAGTAGAGCCAGAATGCTCCTTAGAAGCAAGGATGGTGAGATTTCGTCTCACATATTTTGGACATGTTATCAGGAGGGACCAGTCCCTGGAGAAGGACCTCATGCTTGGTAAAGTAGAGGGTCAGCAAAAAAGAGGAAAACCCTCAATGAGATGGATCAACACAGTGGATGCAACAATGGGCAATAACAACGAATGTGAGGATGGCACAGGACCAGGCAGCATTCTGTTCTGTTGTACATAGGGTCGTTATGAGTTGGAACTGAGTAGATGGCTCCTAACAACAAAATGATTGACATTTTTTAAGATTACAGGCCAAGATCATGAAAGTCCAAGAAATATTAAGGCATTCCAGGCTGAAGAAGACTATAGAGACAGGATAACTGGGTATAATGGAAGATTCTGGGTCCTCTGGCTGTAAGGGTCATTAAGGACAAATGATAAAATTGGAATTAGGGTCTCTGGATAAGGTCCGTACAGGAGTTCTTTGTATGCCTTGCAACTTTTCTCTCAATTTGCAATTGCTTTCAACTAATAAGTTAAAATTTAAAAAAAAAATTATTCTTTTTCTATTATGTAGGTAGCGAGTTCTACTGCTTGCTAATTTCTCTATTACTTTATCACTTACTAACTTCTCTATTACTTGTAGCTTGTGATTTTTTTCAAGAAAGTATAATAATCTTTTAACAATACTAAAATGATAATAGCAAATATTATGCCTTGATTAGCTACTAAGTACTGTTCTAAGCTCCCTATATACATTGACTCATCTAATCCTCAGTACAAGCCTCTCAGGTGGGTACTATTACTCACCACATTTCTTAAAGTTAGGGACAGTGAGATTAAGTTACTTGCCCAAGGTCATAAATCTAGTATGTGTTATGTACAGGCTTGAATCCAGACAGTGAAGTTCCATGCTCTTACTTACCTTGGGATATTGTCTCTCTAGGACAGCATAGCTGTGTCTTGGGGTTTTCTCAAGGTATTAGTATTTAAAAGATGAGAGACTTCAGTAATACAAAGCCTCAAAACCCACAGAAAGTTTTCTTGTTGTCCAGTCCTCATTTGCCATCAAGCCGAACTGTGCTCCCTAGGGTTTTCAATGGCTGATTTTTTGGAAGTAGACATCCAGGCCTTTCTTCTGAGGTGCCTCTGGGTGGACTTGAACCACCAACTTTTTAGTTTGCAGTTGAGCATATTAACCACCCAGAGACTCCTATTCATTTAATACCAAGTTGAAAAGATGTAAGATCCTAAATCCACAATATGGAAAGCTTCTAGTATGGATTTAGGATGCTTATCCTGGGTGGCACAATTAGTTAAGCAATGGAATATTAACTGAAAGGCTGGTAGTTCAAACCCACCCAAAGGCAACTCGAAAATAAGGCCTGGCGTTCTGCTTTCTAAAGTTCACAGTCCTGAAAACCCTATAGAGCACAGCTCTACTCTGCAAACAAGGGATCACCATGAGTCGGAATGGATTTGTCGGCAACTAATGACATCTAGTAAATAATTACTAACAAATTATTACAAAAATATTTGCTATCTTTTGAAAACTAGACTTTAAGGGAAAACTGAATCTTTTCTTGCCTTTGTTTGCATGTGGGGACAATCTGAAATTTTAGTAGTCTTTTTTAGGAACACAATAATTACACTGGTTTAAATTACTGAAATATTTAAACTTTAGTATTTCTCAACTTTCATGGGCTAGAGTTGAAAATGTCCCCTTCTCAACCTGTTTCAGATTATTGTTGCTTTTTCTGTCTATTCAGTAATTCCCACTTCTATTCCATTGTATTTCTTTGCTCTGTTGCAACTCACTTACTTCCCAGATCTGAAATTTTTCTTGCTTTAATTGTTTTTTTCCAGGTCTCAGGTGTGCCAATGAGGAAAAAGTAATTCTGCTTACTGTGGTGAAACAGTGCTGGAAACAAACCAACAAGTTATTACCAAATAATGAAATTCAGAGTCCTTAAATCATAAATTGCCCTTTCTTACACTGAGTTATTCCTTGCAAACAAAATATTGTCTAAGAAGTAATGACCATTTTAATGGAAGTGTCGACAAACCAAAAATGATAAAAGTGACGTCTAATTCCTGCCTTATCAATTTACTTGCAAAATAAACAAATTCTTGTATTCCAGAAGGCCAATACAAAACCTATTTGCAATTTATACATGCCTTCAGTCTACATAAATGCTACTAATATAAATATTTTATCAGTTTGGTATTTCAGAGAATTCTGGTATTTTCTTCCTATTAATATGAAGAAGAATGAAAACTGTTTACAGTGACATCAAATTAATTTTTGAAAAAACACTACCCAAATCTTTGATTAAAAATATAGACAATGAATATAGCACTGTAAGTTATAAGACTACTATTTCTTATAGTAACCTAAGAAACATAAAGTATTGCTTTTCTTAAATTTGATAATAGCAAGATATTACCTATAAAACCAAAAACCAAACTGGTTGTCATCGAGTTGATTCCAACTCATAGAGACCTCATCTACAGGACAGAGTAGAACTGCCCTATAGCGTTTCCAAGGAGCGGCTGGTGGACTCCCAACTGCCGACCTTTTGGTTAGCAGCCAAATGCTTAACTCCTGAGCCACCAGGGCTCCAAATTATCTCTATACACTTATAATTTAATAAAACTTTTTGTGATTCCACAAAGGCATGCCCTCCTAGATAATTCTCTGGATGCCTTTATAAACTTTAATTATACTCAATGACTCTTGAATGTTGTATCTGTTCGTTTTTCCCTATTGAAGAGGCATAAGTTGACAAAAATTCACAAGTAACTCAAACAACAAGAACTCTAGGTCAGCATGAAGAAAGAGCACTGCAAAAACATTCCACCTTTTCAAGCTTTACAGGAAAAGTATAAGAGAAGTTAGGAACCGTAGTTGGTATTCTTGAATATTACTAAAGTGTGATGTTTGCCTTTTGGGGGTGTTTAGGTTACATGCCAAGAACCAACTATTTCCTGAGTTTACAGGTATTTTGAGGGCATGTCTTTCTCAAAATTTCCAAACCAACTTCAGAATGCATACTGCTTACTTTCTGCCACTTCAAATTTACTTTTATGCTCCTCTAAAGATGGTTTTAAAAACACCAATGTATCATCTTTCACAGTATAGACATTTCTGGGAAAACATAGCTAGGGTTTCATCTTGTCAAAGTGTCATACAGTAGTGAAAATGTGTAATAGCCAGGAAGATTTTGTAATAGCCAGGGGAGAGGTGGTGCAAAAATTTTTGATGTGGTTTCCAGTGGCTAGAATTATATTAGTGCAATTCTTTACAATTCCAAAATGGGATTTTTAAGCCGTTATATTTGGGAAATGATATACTCAATTATCATAAAATTCAAAGTGGGGACCAAGAGAGTCCCTTGAGAAAACCCATTTATAGTCCAAAAGTTTTGGACTGCAAGTGTCCAGAACATACCAGATTGTTCTGAAGGAGTAATTACATTTTATATCACATGACCCATGCTGCCAGACCTCCTCAACCCTCCGCCCCTTTTCTTCTACCTGCTCTTCTCAAAGTTTGGTCTCTTGCTCATCAATCTATAGTGGCTACTTATCTGCTAAGTTCCCCTTCCCTGCCTTCTTTTGAGATGACACTCCTGATCATGGGTGGGGGAGCGGGGTGAAAGCAAAGCACCCCTTTCTGGAGGTTCACAGTTACTGGTCTGGACCACATGGCCTATGCTAGTTACTTGCTGGAGTTTTTCTAACAGGACGAGGCAAGGAAGACTCCTGTTCCTCTTTAGTCATGATCCTGGAAAAACGTAAGCCTACATCTGCTAGCACCACAAACCTAGCCTCTAGGGAAAGCAGTAGGAGAAAACACAATCAGAATCCAGAAAGAAACAGAGAGAGGGTGGATTAAGCCTCTTACTACTCACGTGTGCCTCGTATTAAATGAGGATAGTTTTTTTAATTAAGATAGTTTAATTTTCTCCTATATCAATTATTTCTTAACTGGGTCATTTCCTATATGTAAACATGCTGTAAAATCTCCCATCTTTTAAACAATAGAAGAACTTCCTTCACATCACATTTACCTTCAGGTATCATAGTTTCATTTCTTTACTCATTTCAAAAGTCAATAATATTTATTGTCCTTCCTTCCTCTTTAATTCTTTCCAGACAGACTTTCACTTCCACCACTACAGGTGAAACTGCTTTTGTCAAGATCACCAACCATCTCAACCTCAACTATGCTAATCCAATGGTGAGGTCTCTGACTTCACCATAGTCAAACTTTTGGAGCATCTGTCATGGACTGTTCCCTCTTTTTTGAAACACTTTCTTCACTGGGCTTCCAGAATCCCACATCATCCTGGGTCTCCTCCTATTTCACTGGTCACTGCTTCTCAGTTTTCTTTCCTGGCTCCTCTTCTGCTTCTTGACCTCTCAACTCTACCTCTTTTCATTATGATCTCAATCAATGTTTTTCAACCTTTTTTTCTTTCATGATCAATCCTCCCTAAGGAGGCTTTTCAGACTTTTTTGCCTAATTACCTCTATCCCCATAAAATTTTAATATCACAGGTACACTGTATATCAATTTATGTACTATGGCTCTTTGGAGTCATTGTAATATCTAAGATTTCTCTGTCCCCAATAATCAATTTTTACCCCTTGGGAGAGATATCAGCCCTGTTAAGAATGCATGATCTAAACTCTCTACCTGGAAGATTCCATTCAGGACCATCAGTTTAAAAGATCATCTCTTCACTGATGACTCCCAAATCTGCCACCTGGGACAGACTTCCATATCTAAGTTTTTCCTCACTTGGCTATCTAATAAACATGTCAAACTTAATACAACCAAAAGTGAACTTTGATCCCCCAACTCTTCCACCTCTTCCCTCCCTCATCTTCCCAGTGTTTCCTATCTCAGTGAATGGCACAAATTAGTACTCAACTGTTTAGGCTTGAAACCCAGGGATCATCCTTTATCTCGCCCACTCCCAACTCTATGAATCCAATCCAACAGCAAATCCTGTCAGCTATTCTTTCAAAATACATCACGAATCAAACCTCCCTCCCTCCTACTCTCCTAGCCCAGGTCACCATCATCTCTCACCAGTTCACTTCAAGAGCCTCCACAGACCTTCCGCTTTTACTCTTGCTCCCCTTACCCAAGAATCTAACATCCACACAGTAACCATAATCTTTTCAAAATATAAATCACTTCTTTGTTCAAAACCCCGAAATGGGTTGCAATATACTTACATTATACTTACAATAAACCCCAGACTCCTTACCAGGCCCTACAACGTCTTATGAGATTTGGCGGCTATCTACCTCACCGACCTTTTTTTATCTCCTACCATTCTCCCCTTCCCTCACTACCTTCTAGCTATACTAGCCTTCTTAAAGTCCCCTATATACTTAAAGGTTATTTCAGTCTCAGGGCCTTAACCTTGCTGATCTCTACACTTGAAATATACTTCACCCAGCTCAGGTCTATAATCAAATATCACTTCTTCGCAAGCTCTTCTTGACTATGTTATTTAAATAGCTCTCATCTCCAAAAGCAAGTAAGTTTCCTAGACACATCCAAACACTTTGAGGGACACAGTAGCCGGGGCCTGGGGACCATAGTTTTGGGGGACAACTAGGTCAACTGGCATAACATAGTTTATAAAGAAAATGTTCTACATCCCACTTTGGTGAGTGCCGTCTAGGGTCTTAAAACCTTGCAAGTGGCCACCTAAGATACATCTGTTGGTGCCATCCAACTCAGAGCAAAGGAGAATGAAGAAAACCAAAGACACAAGGAAAATACTAGCCCAAAGGACTAAAGGACCAAATGAACCAGAGACTCCACCAAGTTCAGCCTGAGACCAGAAGAACTAGATGGTGCCCAGCTACCCGCAATTACCTCCCTGACAGAGAACACAACAGAGAGTCCCAGACACAGCAGGAGAAAAATGTAGAACAGAATTCAAATTCATATAAAAAGATCAAACTTAATAGTCTGACAGAGACTGGAGGAACCCCTGAAACTATGGCCCCTGGACACTCTATTAACCCAGAACTGAAGCTGTTCCCGAAGCCCACTCTTCAGACAAAGATAAGGCAGGACTATAAAACAAAAAATAATACACGTGAGGAACATGCTTCTTAGTTCAGTCAGGTATACGAGACCAAAAGCAGGATGAGAAGGCAGGAAGGTGCAGGAACCGGCTGAATGGATACAGGGAACCCAGGGTGGAAAGGGGGAGTGTGCTGTCACATTATGGGGATTGCAACCAATTTCACAAAGCAATATGTGTATAAATTATTGAATGAGAAACTAACTTGGGATCTAAACTTTCACCTAAAGCACAATTTAAAAGAATAAAATAAATAAACAGCAAAATAGATACCAATTCTATTAAAAAAGAAAAAAAGAACCACCATTAAACACACACAAACACATAATATGTAGAAAAAAGTCTGGAAGGAAATATCCCATCATATTAACAGTGGTTATCTTTGGCTGGTGAAATTAGTTGAACTTTATTTTCTTCCTTATATAGTTCTGAATTTTCCAGGTTTTGAAAAATGAATATGTGTTGCTTTTGTAATTAGAAAAAAAACTGTGCAATGATTATGAACAAGAGGTTTTTACACAAATTAAAAGATTATTATGACATAATGACAATTTTTCCCATATGGCCCTGAGATTTTCCTCCTTCCCCTTATGAGCTGAAATGCTGACAGTTGTGAACTAGTTTGCTAAGTGATAGGAAGTAGCTTTGAAACGTAAAGTATTTTAAGTCCTAATGATTTACAATGAAGAAAATACACAGGCAAATAGTATCAACAAATCCTAAAATGTAATGCTAATAAATAAATAAATAAATAGCTCTTGTCCCTACCTGGCTACCTGGTCACTGACTGTCCTGCTCCTCTGCTTTATTGTTATCACATTGCTTATCTGTACTTACAATTGTGTGAGCATATGTACCTACATGCACACGTGCAAACTTGCTCCTTATCTGCTCCCTAAAAGAGGGCTAGCTCCACGATGGCAGGAAATCTATTCTGTTCAGTGCTCTATCCCCAATGTCTAGAATAGTGCCTGTCTCACAGGACGTACTAAATAAAATACTGGTGATTTAATGAATGACTAGAACCAATGAGTTTGATTTCTGTCACTTGCAATCAATCAAACCCTTGACTGGTAGAATATCCTTGCAACACATTTGCCATTACTCAAGATAATTTGAATCTCTTTACCCTTTGCCACTAAAAGGAGACTGAGAAATAAAGCTCTGTAGTGAAAAAGAAGACATAGTATACTGTAATTCCAAGCCACTCAACAAAGCAAACTGAACAATCAGTTATGCACAGGAATTTATTAAGCGTTTAGTTTTGTGATAAATATAGCCTCCAGTATTTAATATAGTGCAGTTTCCATTAGAAACTAGAGTGATTACTTTTGTGGGCATTCTTAGAAACCACTCAAAAGAATCTAGAAACAGTCCTAAAATACATATTCACTAACTTAAAACTTGACCTTCCCTCTTTCAAGAGCTTCCAATTACACTTCTAAAAGAGAATGCAATCTAATGTCATGGTCAGATTCATGCAACTGAGCATGCTCATTAAAAAGAGATGAGGGAAATTTAGACAGCTACCAAAGCAGAGCAATCTTCAGCTATCTCACACTGCAATCTGGGATATGCTTACCTTTGCTAATGTCACAGGCTCTGGATCAGTGGGTATGCAGCTAATACACAGAAACCTATTATTATTCACTGTAGTAGAGCGGTAGCACTATCATTAAAATTCTGCCACAAAATATTTGGTACTGGTCAAAACATGAAAAATAATGTTAGAGTTCTATAGGCTTACAGTATGTAACTCAGAAACAAACCAAACAAATGCAAAGACAAATTTAAAAGGTATGGGATTTCTTGGGCACCCCCTCTCTAACTGCTCACCCCTCCAAATCCACTAAACATTTGCCCACTCCACCTCTAGCCCCTTCCAAAAAGGTCTAGACAATGCTTAACAGGGATTGTCATTCAAATTCTTCGTAGGAAATGAATTCTAAGAAGGATTTGAAAATGGTTAGAAACATGCCTGTGATTCAGTGCCATCCAGCAATAGAGAACTAGGAGAATTATTCTGTCAGTAAGTTTCTCACCTGTCTCAGCTTAAATTCATTTTTTGTTAGCTTAGCAACATTTCTAAAATCTATAACCAATACAATTAGCCGTAAAGAAAATAGATACTGACATTAGGTGGAAAGATATAATAAGACCACCTCTTACACATAGTAGGTACACAAAAAACACTTGCTGAATTGAAATTTTTTTTAAATATTCAACTTATAAAAAAATCAAAGTCCTTCCCTTTTCCTTTCAAGCATATTCAGATTTACCAGTTCTTATGAAAACTCTTTACTTGATTATATTACCAATACGTAACTACCATTTAATTTCTTTCCATTTTCTTCCCTACCCCTTAAATATGGGGTTGCCCACTGTTTCTATTTCACATCTACTCATTCCCCTAAGTCTTTTTAACGTGATTCAATTCCTCATGCCAACTTTTAAATTGATTTCTCAAAGGTTAAGGATTTTTTCCTTGTCAAATTTAAAGGCTTCTTTTCACACATTGTGTTTCTCTATTATCAAACTACTAGCCACTTTTCATTTTTCTTCTTTCTATCCACCCCTCCAATAATTAAAGAAAAAGAGAGAAAAGAAATGACTTACAAAGATTCATACGATATAAAGAGAATAAAAAATGAAAGATATCAATGAATCAGAAAATACAATAAAGTTGGGTTAAGACTGAGTACAAAATATACATAAGATCCTAAGTAACAGCTACAAAAAGGTGGGCAAAGAAGGAAGAAATATCAGTCACAGAAGTCACAAGATAAGCACAAAATATCTGTTCAGAATAGGGCTTCTAAACAGTTCGTTCTGGCTCGAACCCAGGCTGAGAATCTCATTTCCACCCCAAATATACTGAATCAGAATCTACACTTTAACAAGATCCCCAGGTGATTCCTGTGTATAATAAATTTTGAGAACCAATGCTCTGCTAGTGGTTCTCAGAAATAATCCCTAACCATCAGCATTAGCATTGCCTGGGAACTTTTTAGAAATGCAAATTCTTGGCAGGGGTTCAAACCAGAATGAACCGGTTGGAAGCCCTGGTTCAGAAGCACATTTATTATTCTTTTTTTTTTTTTTTTTAAATTATGCTTTAGATGAAGGTTTATAGAGCAAATCAGTTTCTCATTAAACAATTAATACAATACTGTTTTGTGACATTGGTTGCCAACACCATGACACGTCAACACTCTCCCCTTCTCGACCTTGGGTTCCCCATTATCAGCTTTCCCGTCTCCTGCCTTCTCGTCCTTGCCCCTGGATTGGTGTGCCCATTTAGTGTCGTTTTGTTTTACCGGCCTGTCTTATCTTTGGCTGAAGGGTGGACCTCAGGAGTGACTTCAGTACTGAGTTAAAAGGGTGTCCAGGGGCCATATTCTCAGGGATTCTCCAGTCGCTGTCAGATAGAAGCACATTTATTCTTATTAATGAGATCTAAAAAAAAAATATTTTTCATGAAGGCTCTCTCGGCAGATACTTTGCAATGTAGTAGATTATGCCCTTGTCTATACAACTATCCATCCCTTCCTGAAAACTCTCCTCTCTAGACTTTCTTGACACTGTACCTTCCTGGTTCTCCTCCCATGTCTCTGACAGCCACTGCTTATTCCTTTCTCTTTGCCTTACTACCAGTATTCCCCAGAGGGTTATTCTTTCTCTTTTCTTTGTCTAAGTGAACTTTCAATTCATATCATTCTAACTATCATCCCTTTATGTCGGTGAATCCAAAATCTATATTATTAATTTTGTTTTAGAATATAGTCCTTAGCAGCCATAAGCGCCTAGTGATAGATACTTGTTTTATACTTTGTTTTTTAAGCTAATTACATGGTAAGGAAAAAAACTGAAGATGGGAGTAAAACCAAATTTCCTTCTATGAAATACTGATATTTGTGGCTTCATTCTGTCAGACTGATGTAGACTCTTAATTTCAAACAATAACTTAAGTGGCTAATTTAAAACACTATGAAATCAAAAATATGTCAATGGTCTACCATTTTCAACATCCTGGAAGAATTCACGCTGCAGCAAAGACAGAAACAGAAGATTGGTCAAGGGTTAGAAGAGTGCTTATTAAGGACCTCTTATTGAAGAGGCCCTTATCTTTAAAATAAAACATGAAAACAGATGAGAAAGACAACATAGGCTTTCTCTGTTCTATTACATTCAGAGTAAGCATCTACAGAGTGAAAAGATTTTTAAGTGTGAAACATATATACATGCAGTATGATTTGTCCTGTTTTTTATCATTCATTGCTGGTGAGCTATATGCATATATATATTCCAGTGAGCTATACGTTTATATATAACGTATATGCATATACATACACATTTCAGAACTGTGGAAATGTTAAAAATGAGCCAGGTTCACATTCAAATTGAAAAGTCTAGTTGATGTGTTTGAAATTTTTATTTTTCATTTTATTTGTAATTTGCATAATTCCTATTTCAGTTGCTTCCAAATTGCTAAGCAACAATCAGTGGAATGAAAAACAGATCCTAAGTAAGCATGAGACTTTCTTGAAAAGAAAAAAAAAATTTTTTTTAAACTCTCTTTGAAGAGGAGAATACTATTGTGAACAAGTTCCTTATCCAAAACCCCCTTACTTGCTGCCAGTGAGTTGATTCCAACTCATAGAGACCCTATAGGGCAGAGTAAAACTGCCCCGTAAGGTTTCCAAGGAGCAGCTGGTGGATTCAAACTGTCGACCTTTTGGTTAGCAGCCTAGCTCTTAACAACTATGCCACCAGGGCTCCGCCTTATCCAAAAGCAACAGGAATATTTGTTCCACCTAAAATAGAATTTAATATAGTGAATCTCTTGCAATAACATACATTTTAACATCCAGGACGTATCCAAAGCCCCTCCTACCCACCCCTTTCCCAAACCAAGGGCTGATAAAGCAAAAATTTAATGCATGTGTCCACGTGCAACTGATTCCCAACTGGTGGAAGAAGTGTGAAAAGGGAGGAAAGAACAATATGATGTTCAAAAAAGACTACTGTTTTCTAGACAGTCCATCATAAACAGTGAAAAGTGGACAGCCCTCATTTTTACCTTCTGCAGAAGGTTCTGTTACTGTACTCCAAACGTGAGGTATCCCTTGAGTCTGTGAACACAGCAGAGGAGAAATGTAGAATACTTCAGGTGCACAGAATACCATAATAAGGCAAATTCACAATTTTAGAATAGTATTTCCTTAAATTATAAGAAAAGCTTCATAAGATGAATTACATGCTGGAAAACTTGTTATCTGAGAAAAATGAGACTCACAACATGTCTATTTCATTAGTTCCTACAGAACAGAAATTTTCTAGAGCACACAGCAGAGAGAGATGTGATAGTGTACCTCTATTTCGAAAGGTGGTCTCTATTTCAGAATAAAAACCAAGAAAGATCTATAAAAGGAAGGTGGATTTTTCTCAAAGTCAAGTATTTTCCACAAATTAAAAAGACATAATTAATACTGGGAACTAAATCTCCAAAATTCTAGTGTCCTGTCAACAATTAAAGAGAAACAGGGAAGAAGAAAACTACTATAAAAATAATCAAAAGGGTTTGGTGAGCAGATCTGAAATAAAGGGAACAGAGACTAAAATGCTAGCACAGGATCGTAATTAAGATCGATCAACAATTTATTATGAGTGCTCTGAATTCATTTGGATAATTTTATTTAAAAAAAGCTATTTGATCATAAAAGGATAAAGGACACACTTTATACATAGGACAAAACTCAGTTCTGATTAATGCAAAATAGTTTGCCTAATTTGCAAACTGATAAAGGAATGGTTACAACACTTTTCCATGTTAAGCACTCTTCAGTGTTGGTTAAGAGAATAAACAGGCATCATGTTTGTGTCACGTAGTCTCTACATACAAGATACTTTGCCTACAAAAGAAAGACCTTTTGTCAGCACTGCAGATAATGACATCTGTTATTCAGAAGCTACATTCTACCTCACTCAAGAACAGGGTTTCCCTTGTGTAAATTACTTTCTGCGGATGACAAAAATCCAGTAATTCTACTGATGGTTAACAAAAGCTTCTCTTACAGCTAAAACTAGTTAATAAAAGTTGAAAAGTGTGAATATCTAATTTAATAAAACAGCACAGGCATTTGTGGCATAGAAGAGCCTTGTGGTTTTAAATGTGCTATATTAATGGCAAATATCCTTAAAGCTATTAATTCTACAGGGTGCCTTCCAGTGAAGCACTGACAAGAAAGGAAAGGTAAATGTCCTTTAATGCAACTCCTCTGGCCTTACTTGACCTCTACAAGCAGACAGACATGTTATTCTATATCCCACAGTGCCTCTTACGTATCTCAACTACAGAACACATCATATCCTTTAATTACCTGCTAATCGGTGTTTCTCCACCAACAGATTGTCAACTAGGGAAGGATAGTGAACATATTCTTCATCTGTGTATTCTCAACACTTAGAACAATGCTTTGCTCATAATAAGCATTTACAAAACATGTTTATGTTATGGATTGAATTATGTCCCCCAAAAATAAATGTTGTAAATCCTAACCTCTATGCCTGTGGTCATAATCCCATTTGGGAATAGGCTGTCTTTGTTATGTTAATGAGGCAGGATTTGTGTAGGTTGTATCTTGAGTCAATCTCTCTTGAGATATAACAGAGATTAAACAAATGAGTAGAGGAGAGACGGGGGAAGACACATGCCAGGCCACATGAAGATCACCCAGGAGCAGAAGCTCAAAGAGACAAGGAGCTTCCTCTAGAACTGACAGAGAGAGAAAGCTTTCCCCTAGAGCCAGCACCCTGAATTCAGACTTTTACCCTCCTAAACTGTGAAAAAATTAATTGCTATTTGTTAAAGGCACTAACTTGTGGTATTTCTGCTATAGCAGCAGTAGATAACTAAGACACTGCAGGAATCAGTTAAATAAATCTCCTCAAGCCTAACGCATCTAAAAATCACAGAGAAAAAAAAAGAAATGGAATTCATTCTAAGCAAAGGGAAAAACTGATCCAAGTCTTCCTTTAAAATATTTCTCAAAATTCATGATTTTTCATACTTCCTTTCTAACCCACTGTATACAAAACTCAAAGCTGGTCTTTCTGACTATAGCCAAATCATCTTCTTTCTACAACTGTTCTATACAACAAGGCTTTCTAAAACAAGCAGCTGTAATAGGTCCTAATACTTAGTGCAATGAAAATAAAAATGCTAAAATATCCTACCACCTCTAACGCATATAGTAAACATTGCTAATCTATAATTGCTATAATATCCTTCTTCACTACTAAGACCAGACACATACCAAGCTTCCTTAATACGGTGCGCTCCAGGCAACCACTACCAACTGACAAGTGCTGGTATATGAGTGGAATCTTATTTGCCAATCTTGGGGCAGTTCATCAGGTTTAAACATCAAGGCTCAATGGGGTCTAGTCTCCCTTTCTAAAAACCAAACTCATTGCCATCGAGTCGATTCCAACTCATAGCAACCCTACAGGAGAGAGTAGAACTGCCCCATAGGGTTTCCAAGGAGCAGCAGGTGGATTCGAACTGCTGACCTTTTGGTTAGCAGCTGAGCTCTTAACCACTGTGCCACCAGGGCCTCTGGATCTTCTTCTCTAGCTGACCTAATTCCCACTATTCTCTAACTCAGATGTCTCTGCCAGCAATATCAGTCTCTCATGTTCCCACATGTGCCATGTTCACATTTACCTTATAAAAACAGTAATTACAATGGATATTCACTGAGCACTCAAATAACAGTAGATATTCACTGAGCACCTACTATGTGCTAGGCGTTATTCTAAGAACTTCACATTTATAAATACATTTAAATCTCAACAACTTATGGGTTGACTACTTTTGCACCATTTAAAAGATGATGAAACTAAGACACAGAAAGGTGAAGCACTACATGTTAATAGCAGAAGTATTAAAATAGTGATTTATTCTCTCACACTAAAATAATACTATATTTCTGTTTGGTAAATTGTCCTTATTTGAGGGATTTAGGATTTAAATCTGAAATTACACCTGTTCATATATTCATTTTAACGTGCTAACCTTTGTATTCCTCTATAACCTTCTAATTTCTAAGAAAATTCTATCTTTCAAAGTCTCACTGTAGAGTCACCTCTCTAATGAAACCTTCCCCATAGTTAATTTGTCTATTCTCTCAACTCCCGTATAGTACCACTTACCCATACTCAATCAAATCTTCTTGTACTGTTATGTAACACTTCATCTGTGTATCTACAACAATATTCCAAGCTTCCGGAAGAGAAGGGCCATATCTTATACTTCCTTGTATTCCACCACAGTGAGTGCTATGCATATTGTAACTATACAAATAAATATTCTGTTGATGGATGCCATAAAAATAATGCTATCTTATTATCTGCAAGGTTTGAGTTACTCTTCTGGTGATGCTAAACGAAATGTAGTGATCCATTTACATTATTTTTTATTCCAGTCTCATTGTAACCAATAGCATACACTTTAAAAATGTGAAAGATTTTATCAACATTTAGAGATCCACTTAAATTTTCACACCCAGAGGAAAAATCTTACAGATATTACAGATCTATACAAAGGAAATACAATCTTCCTTACTTTTAATGAATTTAACAACATCCACTGTCAGGAATTTTTTCCCTGTAAACTCTCTATTATGTAACATTTATATTCTTGCTGTTCTAAAAGGAAAGAAAATGTACCTGATCATTTCTCTCTAATTTAGTTTTATATACACTTGAAAACAGCCACTATTAAATGCCTACATCTCTCTTCTCCAAGAAGCTGAGTTCCTTTAACTTTCTAATCCTAAAAGAAAATATAAATAAATAATAAATAAATCCAAAATTTCCAAATGTTTATTCAGTTTGTAAAGCCCAAAATTACACAGTGACCTTAGGTAAGATAAGACCCGAGCTGAGCAGGATGGAAAGATTACCTCATGACAGTCACATGTTATAATTATTATTAAGCCCAATGAGTTATCTTTTTTAAAAACAGTACATTACTTAATCGGTTTGTTATCTATTATGGTCTATAAATCTTACACATAACCAATAATCTCTTATCTACATTTCTCTTCATTTGGTATCTGGCTACTACTTAACTGCGTTCAGTGATTCTAACAACTCCTCCACTTTATCAAAACCTGTCTGAAATCTATTACTATCTTTTAAAATGGCTTTCACGTGCATTGGGCTGCTGCCATGTGCTACTTGACCAAGCATTCTCTACATACATCAACAAATTGCATTCAGGTCACTGTTGTAACCTTTCTATGTGAGGTCAGGATAAACTTCTGGGTAACACAAGTTTATTTTTCCCCAATGGACAACATTCCATAAAGATGTTAGGTACATCTCACCCCAAAGAGTTGCATACCACGATGGTAAGTATACAGCCTTATATTACTTGTTCATTTAACTGATGAATATTATGAAACAGAATAAAAAACCTTCTGAAACATTTTAGTTTATTCAGTATTATTGCAAAGACAAACATTTACTAAGTGTCTACCAGGTATTGCCAGGAATTATGTCAGGGACTTCACTACATTACTCATTTGTATCACAGAAGAATCACATTTTATAAGTGAATTAAATAATGTACGTAGTGCTCCTTAGAAGTGAGGATGGCAAGGCTTCTAGCAAAAATTCCAGGTAACTGAAGAAGGAGCCATGAGGAGGCTACCATTTATGGTCTACCTCCTCATCCCCTTTCAGAACTCCAGAACTGAACCTTCACAGACTGTCCCAACCACTACCTTCTGTGTACAATCCTTCCAGAAAGTTAACCACTCCCTCCAGTGAGCTACTCCATATCCTATAAATACTTCTATTATCGTAATTATTTGTTTACTTTCTATTTCCTACCCAATTATTTGTTTCTTATAACCTGGATCCACCTTTGACTCATCTTTAAGACCCAAGATCACAATAATTGAAAACCCTATGGAGCACAATTCTACTTTGAAACACATGGAGTCACCATGAGTCAAAACTGACTCGAGGGCAACTGGTTTGGTTTTTTTGTTTCGTTTTGTTTTTAATCCAGTGGAATGCCTGCTTTGTACATAACAGATAGTTTATTCTGCCACATGTGTCTCTGTAACATGAACTAGCCTATGTAAAAGTAAATAGGGTTCATGTCAATACAAAAGTCACATCATTTCTTATGTTACTTTTCCTAAAATGTTAATATTTCACCCTGCTAAGCAACAGCAGATGGATGCAAAGTATACTAACAGCCAAAACAGCAAGCTATGAACATGATGTCCATTCACCCCTCCTTCCTCCTCTAAGCTCAGTCTGGCCACAGCTTCTGCCTTGGAAGAATGCCTGTTGCTCAGTTCTCATTTTTGTGCATTTTGTCCTCATCCTCATAATTTAGCAAACTCAACCCTTCCTAATACTCCCTTGCATTATCTTTATCTTTTTTTTTTTTAAGATAAAGTCCTATATGTACTATAGCATGTATTGATTAGTAATTTAACATGTCTTTTTACCTGTACTAGTATTTTTATTGGAGTCTTGGTGGCACAGTGGTTAAGAGCTATGCCTGTTAACCAAAAGGTAGGCAGTCTGAATCCACCAGCTGTTTCTTGGAAACACTATGGGGCAGTTTCTACTCTGTCTTATAGGGTTTCTATGAGTTGGAATAGACTTGATGGCAACAAGTTTGAGATTGGGTTTGGTTAGTATTTTTATCAGTATTGTTAGTGCTCTGGTTACTATACTGCATAAGTTTTGAGTTCCATAAACTATTATTTTTAAGTTCATAATTTTGCAAAACCTAAGTTATAAAAATGCATATATTGTATTATAGCAAAAATGCCTATACTCAAGGTATCTGATGAACTGAATTACTGAGCATCCAATGCTCTCAGGTGTTATGCATTCATTCATTCAACAAATATTTACTGAATACCAAAGGAAAGCACCGCACTAGATATTGGAGCCACAACAACAATGGGCAAAGTATGTGTGTGTGTATATGTATATATGTGTATGTGTGTGTGTATGTGAGCGTATATGTATGTGTGGGTGCGTGTAGCTGTATATTTGTATTCAGTCAATCAAACAACCTTGAGTTACATAATATTGCTAGAGGTATATTCTAATCTTTACATCAGCAGTTTTCAAACTTTTAAACAGAATCATTTTTGTTTCCCAAGTGCAATCTTAAACAGAAAGAAAATATACCAGATAAAATCAAATCCTTTACCTTCAGTACCTGCTGTCCCTGAGACACCTCTCAGAATCCTGTGGCTTGTCAGACTATGATTTAAAAACCACTGCTCTAGCAACAATGCCCCACCCTTACATGACCCCTTTAATAAATAAAAAGGGTTCCGACATGGGTTGAGAAAATCAATTAAGCCACTTTTGAGCTGCTAGTGAGCGTAGCTGATTTCATTCTTCTCTCTCGTCTCTTTCCCCTCCCATCCAAGTGTTTCCATAGAAGGAGCTCTGAGATTATTCCTCCCAGCCTCTGACCCCCTAAGAAGGTTATGTGGGAGTCTGGGGTTCAAAAGAAAGGAAGCAGAGAGTAGGTAACTTAGGCCAACTGTTATTGGAGACTTTCGGGGGAAATCTTCTTAACACAGAGATGTTCGAGGGTAGATATTAAGGTGAAGGCCTAGAGAAAAAGAGGTTTAAGAGGCTACTCAACTTGAAAAAGCCTGAAGCTAAAATAAACATTCTCACAGGTCACAAATGATCTCACTAAACTCACTAGCGTAGGAAACCAAAGAGGGGTTTGAAGACAGAGTCTCCTCAGATTTGGGATACATTAATATAACCAAAATAGACAAAGACACCACCACCATCACCACCACCACCCACCCCCACTGTCTGAAGCTTACACATTCTTGGGCAGGAAAAAGGGAGAAGGGAGGCAAAATAATGAATAAGTCAATTATATAATATCTTAGAAGGTGATAAATGCTATGGGAAAAAGATATCTTAGAAGGTGATAAATGCTATGGGAAAAAGAAAGTGTGAAGCTAAGTAGGGAGGGCAAGAGTGCCCAAAAACAATGGTAAAGGGGGGTGTGATTTGCAGTTTTAATAAGGTGGTTAGGGTGGGTCTCACTGAGAAAGTAGTCTGTCATAAAGACTTGAGTGAAGGAGGTAAGGCAGTTAGCCATGAGGACATCTGGGAAAATAGTATTCTAAACAGACAAAAGAGCCAGTACAAAGGACCTAAAGCAGAATGGCCTTGCATTTGAGGAAAAGCAAGGAGTCCATTTTGAATGGAGCACAGTGAATGAGGAAGGAGGGATTGGAAGAGATGGGAGAGACAGTGGGTAGGAGTAGAGGAAGGCTCATCATACAGGGGCTTATCAGTCTTTAAAAAGACTTTGGCTTTTTGTCAGAGCTATTACAGGGTACTGAGCAGATCTGCTTTATATTTTAAAAGATTACTCAGCTAGGTGAAGAAAAGACTACAGCAGAGCACAGATATACACAGGGAATTTAAGTAGCTAAATACATAGCCATTTAGGCGGCTACTGCAATTAACCAGGCAAGAGATGATGGTGTGAAGTGGCAATTGTTTTGTTCTATGTCTTTTACCCCAATTACAAAAGAGAGAGAGAGAAAGATGATGGTGGCTGAACCAGGGTGACAGCACAAGAGATGATGAGAAGTGGTCAAATCCATTTTCCTTCATTCAAGCATTGTTAACTAGGCTCCATTCAACTTATCACATACTCAAATTCTAAAAAATACTACTATCAATAGACTCTGCAGTGGATCTTCAATGCCTTTAGTAATACCTACATGGGAATTTCAGAACATTTAATTGTGCTCATGAGGAACCTGTACAAAGACCAAGAGTCATTCAAACAGAACACAGGGATACTACATGGTTTAAAATCAGGAAAGGTGTGCATCAGGGTTGCATCCTTTCACTATACTTATCAATCTATATGCTGAACAAATAATCTGAGAAGCTGAACTATATGAAGAAGAACGGGGCATCAGGATTGGAAGAAGACTCATTAACAACCTGTGATAGGCAGACGACACAACCTTGCTTGTGTAAAGCAAAGAGGACTTGAAGCACTTACTGATGAAGATCAAAGACTACAGCCTTTAGTATGGGATTTACACTTCAACATAAAGAAAACAGAAATCTTCACAACTGGATCAATAAGCAACATCATGATAAACAGAGGAAAGACTGAAGTTGTCAAGGATTTCATTTTACTTGGATCCACCATCAATGTCCATGGAAGCAACAGTCAAGAAATCCAAGGATGCATTGCACGGGGCAAATCTGCTGCAAAAGATCTCTTTAAAGTGTTCAAAAGCAAAGATGTTGCTTTGAGGACTAAGGTGTGCCTGACACAAGCCATGGTATTTTTAACCGCCAGATATGCATGCGAAAGCTGGACAATAAATAAGGAAGACTGAAGAACTGCTGCCTTTAAATTACGGTGTTGGCAAAGAATATGGAATATACCACGGACTACCAGAAGAATGAACAAATCTGTCTTGGAAGGAGTACAGCCAGAATGATCCTTAAAAGCAAGGACAGGAAGACCCTGTCTCGTACTCTGGACATGTTATGAGGAGGGACCAGTCCCTGGAGAAGGACTTCATGGTTGGTAAAGTGGATGGTCAGAGAAAAAGAGGAAAACCTTCAATGAGATGGCTGCAACAATGGACTCAAGCACAGCAATGAGTGTGAGGCTGGCACAGGACCGGGCAGGGTTTTGTTCTGCTGTACACAGGGTTGCTATGAGTCGGAACCAACTTGCCGGCCCCTAACAACAACATATTGCTGAGATACTTCACATAAATAAGGTGTACGGAGTTTTCTACCATTCCATCACTTTCTCCCATGAAATTTATACTAGTTTATTCCTATTCCTATTTATACTCATTTATCTTAAAATGGTGTGGGGAGGGGAAAAGGAGAAATACATTTTTTAAGTCTATATATCTTTCAAGTCAGTGATTTTTTTCCCTCCTTTTTCTCTTCCTCAATATATTTCAACAGATACCTCTTTTAAAAAGTGAAAACTAACATGTAAGTAAGCTATAAACCTTCCACATCAAGAAAAATATTGGGCATTGGTGGGATAGTCTTCTACATTTTCCCATTTCCAAATATTACCACTGACAGTCTAATAAATTTTATTTTTTTTTATACTCCTAGTTGGTAATCTTCTCTAGTTTCCTTTTCATTTCACTTCATTATTCAAACTTGCAGAGACAAATATATGCTACAACACCTCTGCTTGACATTCATAAAACAATGGAAACATTAGAAAAAAGGAATCTTGCTTCACTCTTACTTAAAAAAAAGCTTAATGGACTTTTTTTTTTGTAGCTTTCTAGTATTAGAAACTGAGTTGCAGTTTTTAGGTCATACTTTTCCTACCCTAAGTAAATATCTTTCATAGGACAGCTTGAAAATTGAGGTCTAAAAAAAAGGCATCAAATTTAAATTACAGAACTTTATCATGCAACTATTAGGCTTCATAAAGGATTTACTTCAGGAAAAGCTTGAAAAGTTCTGTGTCTCCTAAAGACCTTAAGAACTGTTCTTCGTAACTAAAAAGAAAACTCAGGATCCGTTTTTGTTTGATAAGCCTTTTATAATGATGCTATTTAAAAGCTGAAGCAATGCTTTACAACTTAAAGCTCTCAGACATACAATCTTATTTATTCCAGCATAAACTATTAAATTATATAAGAACCATCTGACCTCTAATGAATCCTAAGAATGATAAAAATATCATCTTTCAAAACCAAAAATGAAAAATTATTTACTAAAATATAAACATCCTCACAGAAATGTTAGATTTATTTATTTATTTTTTTTGAAACCATATGCAATTAGTGAGTTAACAATGGCTAAGCAAGGCAGAAAGCAGCAGCAGGTGAGGGCTCTGAATCACTAAACAGTCTTACCTTCTGATGTTTTCCATCGTTTCCATAAATCCTCAACAGTTATATGTTTATCTTCTCTGTGGAGATGGCTGTGTTTATTAGAAGCATCTTTATATTTCATATCTTCTCTGATAAACTATAGAAGAAAAAACACTAAGTTAAATATACTTTAATTATTTTAGTCTCCATTAAAAAAAATTGAAATCCAGGGTATGACTAGTTTTAGATAACAACTAGTACCTTTTTGATATTTTATACTCACATTATTATTATTCTTACATGTTTATAATAAAATTATTTTAAAAAATGACATTTTATTTAATAAAATGTCTTCTATTATTGTAATAACAGTGACAATAACAACAGCAGTAAAAGCAATTATTTAATGCTCATTATTTACCATGCATTATTCTAAGTTACAAAATACATGTCTATATATCTATATATCTGTACATACACAAACATACATACATAAGCAGTCATTTAGCTTCATGACAGTCCAAGGAAAGTATTATCATCCCCACTTTATAGATGAGAAAACAAAGGTCCAAAGAGGTTAAGTAATTTGCCCAAGATTGGGGGGGGGGGGGAACAGCAGAGCTGAGATTCAACTGAAACAATTTGATTTTGCTCAACAGTATAATAATACTGTCTCATCAGAAAACAGTGAAAGGAATGCTTCAGAACATAATTAATTTCCCAGTCTTGACTCTGACAATCTTTCAGGCCTCATCTCATAACACTTTCCCCAAATGAACTCATTACTCTAATTATATAAAACTAATAGTTTTTATAAATTGTTATTCTTTTTCTACCTTAATCTTCTCAAATATTCCGTCTTATTTCTATGCTCCCCACCTTTTAAGCTATTACTTATAACTGAAAGACATTCACAATTATGGTGCTATGAACTAAAGTACTTTACAAAATTGAAGTATATCCTCTATTAATATTACCTTAAAATATAGAGAGGAAAAAGCACTGGGATTCCTAAAAAACAACCTGCTCTATTTCACATCACTATATAAAATTCAATTGCTCCCCACTGTCTACCTAATTAAAAAGCAAACTCCTTTTTATGGCTTACATACCATTTCTCAATCTTGTCCCTGACAATCTTTTGTGCCTTATCTCTAGACACTTTTCCCATATGAACCCATTACTCCAATTATATAAAACTAATAGTTTTTTAAACTGTTATTCTTTTCTACCTTAATATTTCTAATTTTTCTTGTTTTGTTGTTGTTTTAGTTGGTATCTCTGTTGATTTTTTACTGATTCCAAAAATAAGATCATACAAAAGATTATTTCAGAAATCCACAATGCACAAAGGAAAAGTCCCCATAACCCGAAGCCCTAGGGGCCTATTTTTCTAACTTTTATATATCCCAATAATGAACACCACTTTCAGACAAAAGGCTAAATTTTGCTTTTGAGTAGAGTTGTTCTCTACTGAAACTAACAAAGAAAATTTTACTAGTTGTATAATGACATAATCTATCATGGCCACATGGTGAGGTTGACTATTCAACATTAACATGTGATCAGTAGGCTGGTGTCAGTTGGAAAACTGATACTGGTCTACGATACGTATATAAATTGCGAGTAGCAATTTGAAACCTTTACAGCAATTAGACAATGTTTTGAAAGCATAATAAGATCCAGGTATGTGATAAATGTACTCATCTTGTAGACCCTGTCCTTAACGAACTGGAAATTAAAAATCTGGTCCACCATCGACAGTCTGAAAAGCACTAATCTAGAAGGTCTATTCTAACACATATATTCTGCTATTCTCAATGCCTCTTTTTTATTTTAAGGTGGCCTGTCTCAATGTCCCAACTCCTCCTCTCCAATCCTACTGCTGCCCATCCCTCCTTCTCTTCCTGACTGACCCCTTCAGAGTAGAGATACCTGGAGCCATCACTACCACTGAGAGGCTCAAAAACTACCCCTATTTTGAAAGAGGTCTGAAAGACAGAAAGAAATTCTACACTGAAAATAATGATGATGGACAGAGAAGGGAAGAAGGCTGTCTTGGAAATGGTCCAGTCAGTTGAAACAAATGGTAACTGTTTTACTTATGTGATACCAAAAAGAAAAAAAAAATGCCGTAAGAAATTGTCTTCACAAGAACACAAAGAACCCAGAAGTAGAGTTCTGTGGGTCAGGATCAGCATGTTTTAGAAAACAAAGCTAATTTCCATATGCAGTCTAGATGTGGCATTCTAGCTACTGAACCATTTTAGAAAGGACAGATGAGTTTATCAATATATGGAAAAAAAGAAGATAGCTCAATTGGTATAAAAGAACTATGCATTCCTAAGAAAGTTGGGAGAAAAGTTAATAAATACACTGACTCATACTTTCCCTGAAATTACCATCTAAGAATTAATATACGCTTTAATTTTAAAACATGACCTAAACATATCACCAATAAAAAACACATAAAATAAAATTATAATCTGTATCTTATAGATCATCAACACTGTTATCAGAGAATATGACTAGAAAACACCATAACTAGAATTACTTTATGTTGAAACTAAGTTAGAAAATGCTTAACTGAGTCAAACAAGCTAAAAATAATCAGCTTCCATTAAGCCCTATTCCCAAATGTCCTACAGAATGAGAACATACAATTCTTACTGCTCAGACTTTCCTAAAACTTTATAGAAAATTGCCACTTTTATAGAAATCCATGAATTAAGAAATCTAAAAACAGAATCTGAAATTCTCTGAAGTAAATCTTCAAATAATCTACAGCAAATAACGTAGACTTCCCTGGTAAAAATATCCAATCATATGCAAACCTACTATAGGAAAACCTCAATTTACAATGCAAATAAAGGAATGTTCAACAAATATATGATTACTGAATATTCTTATCAAAAAGATTCAACTGTATGATTATTTTAAATAAACTCATCTGGTACCATTCAAAGAATTTGATTTATATATCTAGTTTCATGAAGTTAGTTTTTATATAATAAACTGATGTCAGTTTCTTATATCTATAACACGTATTTTGCAACTATTCTAAGTTATTTTTATGATTCTGCTTTAATAAAATCTAATAGATGTTACTATAGACACATTTTGGGGCTGTATTCAGCCCATATCCCTTCAGAACTATCCTTAAACATTAGTGGTAGGTCCCTGAATATTTGTAGTTATATCTCCCCAACCCATCACCAACTGCCACAGCTAATTGATCAGAGGATGAACACCTGACCTAGAGGAAAATAATCCAGAGCCTGTATCAGGATGAGATTCTTTCTCATAAGAAAGTAGAAGTGAGACCATGAAAAGTTGGTCACTTGGCCATGGGTCTGGATTTTTAAAATTATAAAAAACACTGGTGCTGAAGGTACCATTTTATGAGCAGCCAAGATGGGCCAACTAGTAAGTGTAACAGATGAAGCCAATACGCAGAGAGAGAAAAAATAATGAAAGCCAACAGAGGTGAGCCCAGAGAGAAAGAAACAGCACCAGAAGCTGCAGAAGTTCTTCATGACTTTCTAGTTTCAGTTCCTTAGGAGGCCTGGGCTACGAAACTCTTGTCCTGATATCCAGGATATAAATCTGTGTTTCCACTTTTATGTTTAAATACACATTTTAAATAAGAAATATATTTTAAGACCTCAATACCCAGAAGAGGTGATTTATCATCAGAGTTAAGCACTCAGGCTCTGGACAGACATACACATTCAAAATCTGATTCTACTTATATTGTGAGATATTTGCAAGCTGTTTACCTCTCATTAGCCTCACAGCTCTCATCTGTAAAAGGAGGAAAACAAAACTGCCTACCACATTTGGTTATAAAAAAGTTCACAGAAGTATTAGACAATAAAAATATTTGGGTGGCTTTTATATATTAACGTTGTTATTGCTGTTGAAGCTTAGAACATGAATAAATGTGTTTCACCCTGATTATACAGGTAAATTTAATAAAAGATTTAGGGCAATATCAGACATTTACAGAAGTAAGACTGCCCAATACTGTTAAAGTTCTGTTTCAGACATTCTGAAACAAAATACGTAACACAGACACTGAAAGGAAAGCCACAGCCTCTTCTCTAACAATGTTAGCAGACACTTTCCCAAAAGGACACCTGTCATCAAAATAACACAGTGTTCAAGGTCTGATATGTGAGTCAGTTAAAGCAGATGGGTTCTTGAAAACAATTGCAGGGTTAGCTTAGTATAATCCCTCAGAGGAAAGAATGCACAAGAAAGGTACTACTATCATTTCCATTTTTAAAGATGAGAAAGTTAAGGTTAAGGGAGGTTTAGCAATTCATTCCCATTTAATATAGCTATTTAGAAGGGGAATCAAAACTGTAAGTAAACTTTAAAGAATTATAAAGTTTATGGATGCACAGAACTCATCTATACAAATGCGCTGATTCCCAATTTCTTAGAACTGAGAACATGCTAAAGCATGAATTTCTCATGTTTCCCTCTTTCTCCTAAAATTGTTGCACTGAACAGATAGCACAGTGGTTAAGAGCATAGTACTCGGTTACCAGACTGCCCAGATATCCCAAATCTTCTACTTATTTGTTGTATAACCTTTAGTAAGTTACTTTACTTTCTGCTTCAGTCTTCTCAACTGCAAATGGTAATAAAATCCTACTTCAAAGGGTTGTAAAGTTAAGTGATTTATTTCACATGAAGTATAAAGAACAGTGTTTGGCACATTGAAAAAATTCAATTATGCCAGCTATTTTAATTTTATGGTAAATTTTTTTAAAAAATAATAAGTTAAATTTTTATCTTGATTTGTATTTCTTGAAATGACTGAAGATAGCCTGACGTACTAAAAAACACCAGTTGATAATGACTGATTTAGCAAGTAAATCTATGGACAGCAGCCACATCAAATCTTTACTGAGATGCACCACACAAGATACTGTAACTGAGGTAGAGAAAGGAGCTAGTACTAAGACGTTCTTGTTTTAATAACCTTGAACTTACCTAAAACAGATGATGACAATGAAACAAAAACACCAGTGAACAAAGGCACACATGGAACACATTTTCATGAATATAAGAAAGAAAACAAGGTAAATTATTTAACATCTGAAAAAAACTTCCTCAGATTCCAAATTCAAACATTTAAACTCTATGCTAAAGAAAACTTGGAGCTGATCTGGACAGTTCCTACATTTTAATACAAGCATGACTTTACACCTCCTACCACCGTAACTCCCTGCACTGCTGCTACAGTACCATTTCAGCCTTCAGTCTCATTCCCTGAGCTGCCGTCATCCATACACCCATCAGCCAGTTTCAGTTTACCTACGATACCTCTACCAAAACGATGCCCTTAGGATTCCATTCTCAAGATAGCTCTGATTTTAACAAGTAACAATTACTGTCAATACCATTTAAGATAGATCATAGACTTTTAGGAGCTAGTGGGAGAACTTAACCATTACTTATAACACTGTTTCAAAAGATTGATCAATTAATAGACAAACAATGAGAAGACAGAGATTCAAGCAACTAATTTACAAGGAAACTTGTGAAACACAATGTTTTTTAAGTTAAAGTCTGCCTGTATCATTTGTTCCATAGGAGCACTACATGACCTATGTCATGACTACCCTTCAAGAATATTGTTGATTTGAAGCTAAAACTCTCTAACAAAATTACCCATGATTCCACCAGTCTGTCTATTAATAATTGAAAAAAGGTACTGCACTGCCATTACACAGAAAGCCAAAATAAAGAGTCCAAAGGCCTAGACAAATGACTTACCTTCTGTGTTTTTATTTGGAAAATAAAAGGTAAAAGCTCTCAACCTCATAAAGTTATAAACTTAACAACAGAGAGCACAGCTTTACATTTATGGTGAAAATTTGCTGTTATTGGGGTTACAAGAAGCAGGTATTATAGCAAGTAGAGATATACCAAAGCCTAACTTTAGTCTAAGTATCTGACTAAAATCTATTATTAGGTTTTGGCCTCAGATTCGAGAACTCTGAACAGTCAAATGCCTACTTGAATGCCTTTCTGCCATCCATGAACTTGGGTGTGATCAATATTTGTTCAATCACGTAAGTTAACATTATACCCAATCAGCATAACATCAGTAATACACAAGGTGAGTCATTCAGAATTAATGTTAATATATGAACAGTCACTTTAAACAGCAATAAGCATTCAAAAAATAATGAATAAAAATCTCCTTCTAAGTTTTATTAACTAAAATTTAATAAGTCAGAACTTGTCATTCCAGCCAAGATGAGGTTACAGGGACCAGATTTAATAGCAACCTTAAAACAACTAAAAACCAGAAAAAATATATGAAACAATAATTTTCATAGCATTAAACATCAGGTAATGAAGGACAAGATCCCTGAGAGACAAGAAATAAAGTGTGCTCTATAGTACCTAACTAGGTCCTGGAGAGAGTTTCCAAGACAAAGTGCAAGAGCAGAGGCTGGCAGTCTCTCTGAGTCAAAGAGATGGAACTGGGAGCGTAGGGAAACCAAGGGGGCTAGAGATCACAGGACAAAGTGCCAAAAAAGAAAGTTGCACAGAGAAAGAACCCTAGATATCTAAACAGGGTTGTCTTGAGTCTTCAGCTGACTACTGATCAGCATATGCATGTGAGAAAGCTACTACAAGCCAGGGGGAAAAAATCAACCAAAAGAATTGGAGGAAACAACCCCTGATGATCAGATAGGGCAGGGAACAGTGCCTGCTCCAACCAGAGAGAGTGGAAATTCTCCTAATTCATAGGTCACTATGTAGAATACTCAGGTTTTGCCTCAATACTGGAGAATATTAACCCTATGTTAAACTGTATATTGGACATACCAAAAAACTTTACAAGCAAGAGACAAAAGAACTGAATTGTTTCCAAGTAATTTAACCCTATCCTAGAACAAAGCTGAAGAATTTTTATAGGAACAAAAAGTACCTAGCATCCAAAAAGGTAAACTTCACAATGCCTGGCATCCAATGAAAAATTACCAGACATGCTGAGATACAGGAAAATAACCCCAAAACAAAACGAAACCCACTGTTATCAAGTCAATTCTGACTTACAGTGACCCTATACGACAGAGCAGAACTGCCCCGTAAGCGTTCCAAGACTAATCTTTACGGAAGCAGATTGCCACATCTTTCTACCATGGAGCAGCTGGTGGGTTCGAACCACCAACCTTTTGGTTAGCAGCAGAGTGCTTACCCACTGAACCACCAGGGCTTGTTACAGGAAACTACAACTCAAAATTAAGAGAAAATTCTATCAATCAAAACCAACCTTAAAATGACACAGATGAGAGATTCAGTGAAAAAAGACATTAAAATAGTTATTACAATTATATTTTATATGTTCAAGGAGCCACAGGAAAGCCTGAGCATATTAAGCAAAGACATGTAAGATTATTTTAAAAAGAGGGTGGGGCTGACATGGCAGAGTAGACAGACATTTCCTGTGGTCCCTCTTACAACAAAGACCCCCCCAAAAAAGTGAATCAATTGTATATGACAATCTAGAAGCCCTGAACATCAAAGGCAAAGTTGAGGAATCAGACTCAGTGACAGGGGGAGGGAGAGATGGTTTGGAAGCAGCAAGGAGATGCCAGACCTGACCCACTGGGAGCCAGCACACTTCAGGCTGGATCAACTTCCGTACGCAGTGAGGCAAGTAGTGGCGCCCAGGAGGCGTTTTCCACATCGGGAGAAAGCCAGCGGCAGAGAGTCTACTCAGGCATCCAGAACCAGTGAAAAGCAGTGCTCAACTGGCAAAAGATAAATACTTGCGTCTGGCCTACCACGTAGATCAAAAAACATCCCCTTTGAGAAAAAAACTCTATCCCATTTACCTCCCCCCTGCTGCTCTGCACTGGGTCCCGGGCCAGTTTCAGCAATTGCCGAGTCCCCTGGGCCTGAAGTAGGACCTGTCATGCGCCCTGAGCCACTCTCCTGGCCTTAAACAAGGAATAAATTAACAAACACGGAAAAAATAATCTGCAGGCTCCCCTAAGCCAGGAACTCAGGTTAGGAACAGTTCCTCTGCCTAGACACAGGCATGAGGGATCCATGGACTTTGAATGCCTTTCACTCCTGCAGAAACCTGTGTAGGCCCATTTCAACAGGGTAAGCCCTCATTACCCCAGCACAACAGGGTATATACCTAAAGTCTAATAACTTCAACAGTTTCAGCTATATGGTGAAGAGGCAGGTTTGTGACATTTGTCACAGCTATGCCCATTAAGAAGGGTCCTCACCTACCCACATCAGGGGCCTGAGGACCGGTGGCTCCACCCACGTCACCTAGGCACCCATGAAAGGGGTCGAAGAATAAGTGGTACCCCACCCAGTCCTCACAGACAACAGCACTGGGCGCTCATATTCCGCCTGCAAAACCCACCCACTCACATGCGCTAGGGAACAGGGATATGCTTTCCTCCGAGGCACTTAAGGGCAGCAGTCAGCCCCTTGATTTACTGAGTACGTGATCCCCTGCTGCAGCCACATACCTGTGCCTACACCAATCACCCATGCCTATCTAGGACTACAGGTGAGCCTGCACCACACACTTGGTGACAGAGTACGTGGACACCTGAGCTGAATCCACACAAGAAAAGTAAACAGACTCCTGGGCTCACATACCTAGTAACAACTCTAAGCACCTGGTGACAGGATGGTAGAGCTTCAAAGGAGCCAATAATCAAACTAGCTCACACAAGCAGCCTATCTGGACATATCAAAACAAAACAAGAAGCTAGGACACAGTAAGCAAAAATAAAATAAATAAATACAATAACTTATCGATGGCTCACAGACAATAATCAATATCAAATCACATAAGAAGGCAGACCATGATGGCTTCAGCAAGCTCCTAAAATAAAGAATCAAGAAATTTTCCAGAGGAAAAGAATTTCTTGGAATTACCAGAGATAGAATACAAAAGATTAATATATAGAACTCTTCAAATATCAGGAAGGAGATCAGACAAAACGCAGAACAAGCCAAGGAACATACAGACAAAGCAATAGAGGATTTCAAGAAGGTTACTCAAGAGCATAATGACAAATTTAATAAGCTGCAAGAATCCACAGAGAGACAGCAATCAGAAATCCAGAAGATTAACAATAAAATTTTAGAATTAGAAAACTCAATACGAAGTCACAAGAACAGAATTGAGGAAACAGAAAACAGGATTAGTGAGACTGAAGATAAAGTACTTCACACCAACTTATTTGAGGAAAAATCAGATAAAAGAATTTTTAAAAATGAAGAAACCCTAAGAATTATGTGGGACTCTATCAAGAGGAATAACCTACGAGTGACTGGAGTACCAGAACAGGGAAGGATAACAGAAAATACAGAGAAAATTGTTTAAGATTTGTTGCAGGAAACTTCCCTGAAAGAATACAAGATATTTATCCAAGATGCTCAACGAACCCCATATAAGGTAGATCCCAAAAGAAAGTCACTAAGACATATTATAATCAAACTTGCCAAAACCAAAGATAAAGAGAGAATTTTAAGAGTGGCTAGGGATAAATGAAAAGCCATCTACAAAGGAGAGTTAATAAGAATAAGCTCAGACTATTCAGCAGAAACCAAGCAGGCAAGAAGGCAAGGGGATGACATATATAAAGCCTGGAAGGAAAAAAAAATGCCAGCCAAGAATTAAACATCCAGCAAAACTGTCTCTCAAATATGGTGGTAAAATTAGGGCATTTCCAGATGAATAAAACTTTAGGGAATTTATGAAAACCAAACCAAAATTACAAGAAATACTAAAGGGAATCCTTCAGTTAGAAAATCAATAATATCAGATAATAACCGAAGACTAGAACACAGGACAGAGCAACAAGCTATCAACCTAGATACGGAGGTCACAAAAATAAATCAAAGCTAAAACACTTAAAATTGAGAAAGAGAGACGTCAGTATGAAAAAGATGACAACATTAACACAAAAAAGAGGGACTAAAAAAAGTAGTCATAGATTTTTCATATAGACAGGAAGTCCAGGCAATACAAAGAAACAAAAGACTGGTTTAAACTAGAAAAACAGGTAAATATTAAGGTAACAACAAGGGAAACTAGTAATTTTACACATTAAAATAAAAAATAAGAAAAATATAAAGACTTGGCAAATACGAAATCAACAACAGTGAAAAAGATGAAAAGAAAATACATAAAGAAAAATGACTCAAGAGAAAATTAAGTGGAACAAAGAAACTGTCAACAACACACATAAAAAGACATCAAAATAACAGCACTAAATTCACACGTATAAATAATTATGCTGAATGTAAATGGACTAAATAAACCAATGAAGAGACAGAAAGTGGCAGAATGGATAAAAAAACACGATCCATCTATACACTGCCTACAAGAGACACACCTTAGACTTAAAGACACAAACTAAAACTCAGAGAATGGAAAAAAAAATATCAAGCAAACAACACTCAAAAAAGAGCAGGAGTGGCAATATTAATCTCTGACAACATACTCTTTAAAGTAAAATCCAACACAAAGGATAAGGAAGGACACTATATAACGATTAGAGGATCAATACACCAGAAGGACACAACTATAACAAATACATACACATCCAACCACAGGGCTCCAAATTACATAAAATTAACTCTAATCGCATTGAAAAGAGAGACAGACAGCTCCACAATAATAGCAGGTGACTTGAACACACCACTTTCGGTGAAGGACAGAACATCCACAAAGAAGCACAATAAAGACAGAGAAGACCTAAATGCCACAAGCAACCATCTTGATCTCATGGATGTATACCAAACACTCCACCCAACAGCAGCCAACTATACTTTCTTTTCCAACGCACATGGAACATTCTCCAGAATAGATCACATATTAGGCCATAAGGCAAGCCTTAACAGAATCCAAAGCACTGAAATATTACAAAGCATCTTTTCTGACCATAAAGCCATAAAAGCAGAAATCAATAACAGAAAAAGCGTAAAAAAATCAAACACATGGAAACTGAACAACATCTTGCTCAAAAACTACTGGGTTATAGAAGAAATTAAGAATGGAATAAAGAGATTCATACAATCAAATGAGAATCAAAACACATCCTACCAAAACCTTTGGGACACAGCAAAAGCAGTCCTCAGAGGTCAGTTCATCGCAATACATGCACACATTCAAAAAAAAGAAAGGACAAAAATCAAAACATTAACCCTACAACTTGAACAAGTAGTAGGAGAGCAGCAAAAGAAGCCCTCAAGTGCCAAAAGATAGAGATAATAAAAATTAGAGCAGAATTAAATGAAATAGAGAATGGAAAAACAACTGAAAGAGTTAACAAGACCAAAAGCTGGTTCTTTGAAAACATCAACAAAATCGATAAACCACTAGCCAAACTGACAAAAGCAAAAAGGAGATGAAGCAGATAACCCATATAAGAAAAGAGATGGGTGATACCACAACAGAACCAACTGAAATTAAAAGAACATGACAGAATACTAGGAAGAACTGTACTCTTTAACAAATTTGAAAACCTAGAGGAAATGGAAAAATTTCTAGAAACTCACTACCTACCTAAACTAACACAAAAAGAGGTAGAACAACTAAATAAACTTATAACAAAAGGAGAGATTGAAGAGGTAATTAAAAAACTCCTAACAAAAAAAAGTCTGGGCCCTGATAGCTTCACTGGAGAATTCTACCAAACTTTCAGAGAAGAGTTAACACCATTACTACTAAAGGTATTTCAGAGCACAGAAAAGGATGGAATACTCCCAAACTCATTCTATGAAGCCAGCATAACCCTGATACCAAAACCAGGTAAAGACACCAC
>NW_004443970.1:7133234-7134442 GCF_000243295.1 Trichechus manatus latirostris
TGGGGAAAAGACAGTCTCTTTAACAAATGGTGCTGGCATAACTGGATATCCATCTGCAAAAAACTGAAACAAGACTCATACCTCACACCATGCATAAAAACTAACTCAAAGTGGATCAAAGACTTAAATATAAAATCAAAATCGATAAAGATCATGGAGGAAAATATACAGACAATCCTAGGAGCCCTAATACATGGCATAAACACAATGAACCATAAGTAACAATGCACAAGTACCAGAAGAGAGACTAGATAAATGGGCGCTCCTAAAAATCAAACACTTATGCTCATCAAAAGGCTTCACCAAAAGAGTCAAAAGACAACCTACAGACTGGGAAAAAATTTTTGGCTACAATAAATCCGATCAGCATCTAATCTCTAAAATCTACAAGATACTGCAAAACCTCGACAATAAAAAGACAAATAACCCAATTAAAAAATGGGCAAAGAATATGAACAGGCACTTCACCAAAGAAGATATTCAGGCAGCTAACAGACACATGAAGAAATGCTCACGATCATTAGCCATTAGAGAAACGCAGATCAAAACTACAGTGAGCTATCATCTCACCCCAACAAGGCTGACATTAACCTAGAAACATAAAATAATAAATGCCGGAGAGGCTGTGGAGATACTGGAACACTTTTACACTGTTGGTGGGAATGTAAAATGGTACAACCACTTTGGAAATCAATTTAGCGCTTCCTTAAAAAGTTAGAAATAGAAGTACCATACGATCCAGCTAGCCCACTCCTTGGAATATATCCTAGAGAAATAAGTGCCGTCACATGAATAGATATATGCACACCCATGTTCATTGCAGCACTGTTCACAATAGCAAAACGATGGAAACAACCTAGGTGTCCATCAATGGATGAATGGACAAACAAATTATGGTACAGCTACACAATGGAATACTAAGCAACAATAAAGAACAACGATGAAACCGTGAAACATAACATGGAGGAAGGTGGAGGTCATTACACTGAGTCAATTTAGTCAGTCACAGACGGACAAATATTATATAAGAACTAAAGAAAAGGTTTAAACACAGAAGAAAACATTCTTTGATGGTAAGGAGGGTGGGGAGGGAGAGAGAGGATTATTTACTAGATAGTAGATAAGAATTATCTTAGGTGAAGGGAAGGACAGCACACACTACAGGGGAAGTCAGCACAACTGGACTAAACCAAAGCTAAGAAGTTTCC
>NW_004443970.1:7135605-7166149 GCF_000243295.1 Trichechus manatus latirostris
ATTTTTTTCTGTGATTGTGAAAATGCCCAGGAAAGGAGGGGGAGAAGAGGAGCAGGACTGGCAGTACAACCAGGCTGAAGAAGACAAGTACAGATGCACCATCCTGATTAACACTCCTACTCCTCTGCCCTCTTCCAGTCTGTAACAAAACTTAATTTGAAATTCTTGTCAAGGTAAATTAAAAACTAATGGAACAGGAATGAGAAATCATTTTTTTAAATGAAAAGATATAATTCTCATTATATATTCTTTAGTCACAGTCTGACTAAAGAAAGTGAAAATAATTGGGGTGGGGGTTTAAAAGATTTACTAGTTGAAATGGGGGTTATGGTATCTCTCAGAAAGAGGGAAAAGATACTGTGTTGAACGTGTCAACACTCTATGATGTCATTCAATGATTTCAGAGTTTTCTGACTCTAAACACACATCTCATAGTCTATGCCATTCACTCCCAGTTTATAAACAGGCTGGATTCAACAGTGTTTATCTGTCATCGAAACACACCTTTCCACAGAAACTGTTATAAATACGGTGTTTAAGTTTCCAGTTCACCACAAAAGTCTATTTAATCCATATATGGCTGAACTATATACCAAGAGTGATTCTCAATTGTTCTATGACTAAGGCAGCATCAAGAAGAGAGTCCACCATAATAGAATTTGGGGGTAGAGGCAAAACTGACTGGACGGTGGAAAGGGTAGGGTAAGAGGAAGTCTGATAAAGGGACACTAGTTTCTATAGTGGATGCTTTGAGAAACAAGCAGATACATGACTAGAAACACTCTGGGAAAATCAGACTCTTATTAAATGTCATAAACAGAAAGATAATTCAACAGTAGTTGGTAAATGGATTGGAAAAGTAAGAGACAGAGGAGCAAGTCCAGTAAAGAGCTACTACAAATGTCAAGGCAAGATATAAGAGCCTGGGTAATCGACTAAACAAATGCTGAGGCAAGGCAGAACTTTCACAATGTAAGTAAGACATATTCTAGGTGTAACTATAAAATGATGAAAATTTTTCTTAAGATCTGTGTCACTGATTTATTTTAAAAAATGGTTCTTAACCATTCTAGGATACAGAACAATGTAACTTTATCAAAAGCAATGGATCATCTCCCCAGAAAAATATATACACAATCCTGTTTTGTAGTAACTGTATGTCCATGACTTCCTGTGGAACATACTAAGACATTTTTAAGGTGAAACTAGGCAAAAGTGAAATCATAAAGTACAGAGGCAGGAAACAATGTCTTGTTGCAAGCACAGCAGTCAAGTACAAATGTTGTGGCTGAGATTATAAAAATGTTATAAAAGTATAGCACAAAAACAACAATTATAAGATTTATTAAGGTACAAAGAATAAGTCATGAACAGTTTTTTCATTGATCTAATTATGAAAAAAAAATAACTATACTATGTATTCATAAGAGGACAATATAAAGGGCTTTCAGCAACTACCAATCCTGATGGTTTAATCTAGTGGTTCTCAAACTTTCCTGGGCATCAGAATCACCCAGAGGACCTGTTAAAACAGACTGCTGGATCCCACCCACAGAGGATGGCTCAGTAGGGCTGCAGTGCAGCCTGATAATTTGCATTTCTAACAAGGTCTCATGTGAAGCTAATGTTGCTTGTCCAGGGGCCATACTTTGGTTTATTCCTTAGAGCAATTTCTCAGAACTATGCCAACTTCCTTTTCATCCCGTCTCTCCCTTGATGCCCAGGGATTTGGCTGCAATGATCCACTTTGTCACATGGTTCATCATCTTTCCTTCTTCATTCGGTAGACTAAAAGCAAAGCAGAAAGGTATCTCAACCTTTTTTCTACCTTGCTTCCAAAACATGTACATATACAGCTCCATTTCATTCTGAACAGCTTAAAATGTGGCCAAGTACAGGTGAACAGACAAGAGATAACGAAAATGACAAACAGACATCTGGTGCTCAGCAGATATTTGGTGAGTTGTTGAGTATCAAAAAACCTTGAACATATCTTAACAGATGACATTTACCCACATAAGAGAAGGGTCTTTCTTCCACAGACTGCTATTAAAATGCATTCAAAGTCATTATTTTCATTTAGGATCTCTTCAGATCAATAATTAGATACTGACATTGCAAATAAAAATTAAAGTTAAAAGAAACTACATGTAAAGATTTATTGAAATGGCAAATGTTTTGTTACCTATGTATTTACCACAATAAAAAATTATTTTAAAAAAATTAATAGAATGTACAGCTAAAATAAAAGGTCATAGTGGCTGACTTTCAGAAAAATGTATTTTTGATAAAAAAAGGAAATAAAGCGTAGACTTTAATCAAGTCTTCCCTTATCAAAATGATACCTAAATTTTCTGCCTCATTCACTGTCCTCCCTTTTTTTTCCCCTATATTAATATAAATGAATGAGCTTTGCACCATTCTTACATTAACATTTCTTACAAGGTATCAGAGCTCATTTCAAACAGGAAAAGGAGAGTGGTCATTCCAAGAACATCAGTAACTGATGTATTATACAGTTAAGAGATCTAAATAAATAGTTACACTGAAAAATTAGATAAGAATAAATATTAACATTAACATTGTCTCTGGAACTTGCTTTCTTAAAAAATTCTGATAGTTGCCTTGTTCTCATAAAAATGCAATGAAGCCTATGTGACTTATAACCTTGCTTTACAATTCATTAGTGTCCAAACCAAACCAAATCCATCACCACTGAGTCAACTGTGACTCATAGCAAATCTATTAGGACAGAGTAGAACTGCCCCATAGGGTTTCCAAGAGCAGCTGGTGGATTCAAACTGCCAACCCTTTGGTTAGCAGCCCAACGCTTGACCATCGCACCACCAGGGCTCCATTCATTGGTATAAAAAAAAAACCAAACCGGCTGCCGTCACGTCGATTCCGACTCATAGCGACCCTATAGGACAGAGCAGAACTGCCCCATAGAGTTTCCAAGGAGTGGCTGGTGGATTTGAACTGCCGACCTTTGGTTAGCAACTGTAGCACTTAACCACTATGCCACCAGTTATAGAGGTCTCTAAAGTAGGTTGCTCAGAATCCACAGGAATGTACAAACTAATCCACGTGAGATGGAGAAAATATTATCTAGGGATGTGTGTGTATGTGTGCATGTGTGTGTACAACTTACATAAAATTATTTATTTATAAATTTACATAAAGGAGTATTCAGAAACATTTTACCAATGAAATTATAGGATCAAAACAGCTTGGAGAAATATGGGTTATACAGAGGCTATTTTTGGCCTCTGGAAAGTCATTTTATTTTTCACAGTATCAGCAGTGGCATCTGATTTAACACTATTTGAACCATTATATTTGAACCACAGACATCTCCACATTTGCATCAAATCTACGAGTATTCTTCACTTTTTCCTCAACTTACACTAATCTGTTTTGTGGAAGACTTACTCCTATGCCTAAGAATCCATAATCTTCACCATCACTCAGTAAATCTTTCTGTTAACATAACCCCTCAACTGCAATTTTCTAAGATTCTCTTAATATTTATATTTGAGATAAAATGTTTTTATAAGAGCAGATATGAAAAAACTTGAAGAATTCCAGACACTAACTTTGTTTCTCAATAGGAGCTCTGCAGGCTAAAAGAGCTGGCCTAAGACTTGCATGCCCTTTGCAAATGCATTAATACAACTGGGGCTACACAGGTCTACTAGCTCTGATCCACTCTGCCACCAATTCTTTTGTGTTCTCTATTGCTGCCTCACTTCTCTGATATTCATGAATCATCCCAGCACTAATTTGCTGCTTTCTCATGTCTTTTTTCTCATTCTAGTCTCTTATGTACTACTGATTTTTCACTATTTCTCTGTTCTTTCAGGGCAACCCCTATATGTGTTTTTTCCATGAAATGACTAGTCATAGGCATACCAGATGTCTCTGTTCATCTTCGCAATGCCAGCACCTTCACGCTACGATTGAGTGCTCAGTAAGGGTCTGCTTAACTGAATTTTTCTTCAGTTATTCACTGTTTTGCTGTTTTTGTTAACAAGTATCCAGCGGCTGACGCTTCTTAGCTCCAGAGAGTACTCTCAACCGAGGGTCACCATCTGCTTATAGGCCCAGGCCATTCCAATTGCCTGATTTCCCAATATTCACTGCTTTCTTTAAAAATTCTCATAGTTGCCTTGTTCTCATAAAAATGTAATGAAGCCTATGTGACTTATAACACAACGTTGCTTTTACAATTCATTACTGTAGAAATCTCTAAATTAGGTTGATCAGAATTCACAGAGATGTACAAACTAATCAACGTACAAACGTTTATTAAATGCTTATTAGGCACTGTGGTAGACACTTACAGATAAGATTTTACTGCTCATGAAAAATTTAATAAATGCAAAAAGAAAAGCAACAAATTTAACAACAACGTTCAGACATCACCTGCTAAGTAATGACTTTGATCTTGATCTATTCCAGTACTAACGGCTTACATTAAGGTCACTTTAAAAATCTATGTAGTATTATGTATCCAGTATCAGCTGGATTTTCAGAGAGAAAAAAATGCATTCAATTAAGCAAATACTTCTACATCCATGAGATAGTTTGAATTAGAAAAGTTTTTTTTTTCAAAGACTTAAAATTTACCATCCTGTTGAAGATTAATGATACACATTAACATAGACAAGCAACACGGCCTAGAGCTCAAGAGCACAAGTTCAGGAGTAAGCCTGGTTTCAAAACCTCAGTCCTATCACTCACAAGCTGGTGACCATGGGCATACTGCCTAATATCCTTGAGCCTGTTTGTTTATATGGCAAATAGGACAACAGTATATTCTTACCTCACAGGAAGAATTCATATTATAGTACGTGTAAAGTGCCCTATTGTAGTGCTGAACAAATAGTGAATGCTCAGCAAATGTTTACTGTTGTTTTAATATATAAATCCGTAAGTCTGAGAAATCCTATAGTAAAAAAAATTGGATTAATCCAACATTTCACAACTATAACCATGCAACCCTTTTTTCTATGAAATGTCTATTAGCATTCTGTTACTCTAATTGTATACTTCTGGTTTCCAGAAAGAATAAAAGTCTCTGTTTTTAAGGCATTAAGCCATATTAAGTAATTGTTTCTCACAAAACTGAAAATTTTAGTATTTGGGAAAATACCTCAATTATTATAATGAGTAGAAACAGTTCTTTAGCACCTACTTTCTTTACCTTACCTCTGACAAGGGACCCTTCAGTCAAAAAAATTATACTGGTTCATCTGTGCATGCATTAAAGTTACCTTTCACTGAACAAACATTTATTAAATGCTTATTAGGCACTATGGTAGACCCAGTTAAGCTGCACCCGGATTCCTGACCCAGAGAAACTGTGAGATGATAAATGTACATTGTTTAAAACTGCTAAGTTTTGGGGTCATTTGTTACATAGCAATAGGTAACTGATACACAAATTAAAATTTAAACTTAGAAAACTTTAGTTAAAAAAAAAATGCATTTTTTTTCCTTTGGACATAGTAGTCTACATAATGCAAAATTCATTCTCCTATTTTTAAATGTATTTTCTACTAGCTTTACTTTTGCCTATTTTCGTAAGTGACTCTCCTTGCTTAAGACACAGGTATATCTGTGTCATTAACTAAGTTTTCCAAGATGTATGTTCACAAATGACAAAGTGTTTTTCAGGCTGAATACCTGATATAATAAAAATGGAAATACCAGGTACAACCAGATTCTCCATATAAGTCGGTCTTAAGGCTGATTATACATATCAAACCAACTAATAAGAACAAAAATTCTAAAACTATCTATTCAAATAGCATCGATGAAAGAGAAGAATGAATAAACAGGAGGAAAATTTTGAAAGTGGGAATGAATGAAATTTTTTTAAAAAGGGAAAGGTAAAAACAGAAAACAAAGTTCATACACACTAAAACTATAATAAATTTTTCATTCACAAAGTAGGCAGTAACAATGTAAATTCCTGTTGCCACCTACTGCTGTGCTCAGGGCAACCAAATCACTCATTACTCTTATTTAAATTATTTGTTCATTAAGTACCTATATTTTCCAAAATATCATCAAAATTGACAATGTGCAAACAACTACAATCAACAACTTGATTTAAACAGGTCAAAGATTCAGCATGTATTAACACATAATCTTTTTGAGCTTGGGCCAGAAGACAATGACCTTGACAGCAAAAGCACTACATTCTGATCCTACTCTGAAACACCCCAAACCAAAATACCAAGCCTATTGCCATCAAGTGTTTGACTCATAGCAACCCTAAAGGACACAACAGAACTATCCCACCATAGGATTTCCAAGGCTGTAATCTTTATGGAAGCAGACTGCCACATCTTTCTCTCTCAGAGTGGCTGGCTATGCACACTTTCACCAAAAATACAATAAAATATTATGGAAAAAAAATGGCATGCTGTATTTGCTTTTAAACATTAATATTAGAAGAAATGTAGAGTGAAAGATATTGTCTTCCGCTTTTAAATGTTAAAGTTCAGTTATCACTGATATCTTTCTAAGCTCTACTTCTTACACATAAGCTTTTAGTTCTAACTTTTATTACAAAAGGCTTAGAATTCCACTGAAATTTAACGTTTCAACAAGTCTTCTATTAAAATATGAATTATATAGCTATGTATGCCTAATACGTTTGGTTCACTGATAGTGATAGCACTTGTGATCATTTACATATGTGATCATTTACTATTTGATGATAAGGTAAAAGAGATTAAAATAACTTGTAATTCTAAGACCTATTATGCAATCAAATACACTCAAATAGGCTGTCAACTATCTGCATAAGCTCACTTAATACCCTTTCTGTCCATATATTACATAAACTATTTTAAATGATCTTTCCTTTGCCAGTATTTTTGATTGTTAAGTAAAATGCAAATTTCTATTTTTCTTCAATTTAAATATTTTTGCAATATTTAAAATTCGAGAGATATTTATAATAATAGCACCTACTCAAGTACCTGTTGACAACTAATAATATAAACAATTTTTATTATATAAATTATAAAATAAAGAATCTAGCCCTTAGTCTAGGCCCAATATTAACCAACCTCAATAAGTTAATTTGTAACCCTAAAACTACACCAGCTTTAAAAAGTAGAACTGTAGTCTAATGTTTCCAAACATTTCAAAATACTAAAACTCTGAAACTCAACCATGTATGTTCCCTCAATCTCACCTCTCTCCCTGCCAAAAATGAGTAATTACAGGCAGTCCCCAGGTTATGAATGTTCAACTTACATACAACCCACAGTTACGAACCAACCCCCCATAAAGTCTATTACGTTAAAAATCTGAGGTACATAAACAATCGTTCATGATAACACATGGGCACTACTTTCAGATACGCATGAAAAGATTATTATTATCATTATTATTACTGCATTATTATGTTAAAATGTTCTAGTGTATCTGGAAGTGTTTCTTTACATGTTTTTTTATGCATAGAAAGGTACACTACATACTACGAAAAATATTTGACTAACTGACGTTAGATACAAACCATACCTAACTGTTCTGACGTACATACAATTTTGACTTAAAAGCACACTTAGGAACAGAACTTGTTCGTAATTCAGGGACTACCTGTGTTATGCTTCTTAACCTAAAACAATGCTAGGCAACGATTAGGTCCTAGCAACTAATATCAAAATTAAAGGAAAACGGCACCATCAATGTAATTAGTTCAAAATGAGATTTACTGTTACTCATTTCAACACAGTACTTGAAGCACTTACTGATGAAGAGCCAAGACTACAGCCTTCAGTATGGATTATACCTCAACATAAAGAAAACAAAAATCCTCACAACTGGACCAATAAGCAACATAATGATAAACAGAAAAAAGATTGAAGTTGTCAAGGATTTTAATTTTTCTTGGATTCACAAACAACACCCATGAAAGCAGCAGTCAAGAAATCAGATGATGTATTGTGTTGGGCACATCTGCTGCAAAAGATCTCTTTAAAGTGTTAAAATGCAAAGATATCACTTTGAGGACTAAGGTGTGCCTGACTCAAGTCATGGTATTTTCAATCGTCTCATATGCATGCGAAAGCTGGACAATGAATAAGGAAGACCAAAGAAGAACTGATGCATCTGAACTACAGTGTTGGCAAAGAATACTGAATATACCATGGACTGTCAGAAGAACAAACAAATCTGTCTTGGAAGAAGTACAGCCAGAATTCTCCTTAGAAACAAGGATGGCAAGATTTGTCTCACGTACTCTGGACATATTGTCAGGAGGGACCAGTCCCTGGAGACGGACATCATGCTTGGTAAAGTAGAGAGTCACTGAAAAAGACGAAAACTCTCAATGAGATGGATTGATGCAGTGGCTGCAACAATGGGCTCAAACACAGCAACGATTGTGAGGATGGCACAAGACCAGGCAGTGTTTCATTCTGTGGAATGTAGGGTCACTATGAGTCAAAACCAACTCAACGGCACCTAATGACAACCACAACTACAAGGTTTAGGGTTAAAAGCTGTCTCCAACTTAACTGCTGGAAATAATTATGAAACTGCACAGGGCATTCATCTACTAAATACTATACACCCTGAGAGTTAATATGGAAATTGCTTGAAAAGAACTAATACTGTCATACTGTAAATGACAAAGAAAATGCACAATAATTTTAGAAAATCTATTCAGGCTACAGAATAATTTACCTCTACAAACAGTATCAAATATGCTAACAAATTGTTTATGCCATAATTCATCTAATATTCAAATTCTTAAATATCTATACTGACAACCTAAACAGACCACTTAAAAAACTTTTATTGTACTTTAGATGAAGATTTACAGAGTAAATTCGTTTCTCATTAAATAATACACATATTGTTTTGTGACACTGGTTGCCAATCCCAATGACAAGTCAACACTCTCCCCTTCTCGACCTTGGGTTCCCCATTACCAGCTTTCCTGTCCCTTTCTGCCTTCTTGTCTTTGCCCCTGGGCTGGTGTGTCCATTTAGTCTCATTTTATTTTATGGGCCTGTCTAATCTTTGGCTGAAGGGTGAACCTCAAGAGTGACTTCAGGACTGCGCTATAAGGGTGTCCGAGGGCCATACTCTCGGGGTTTCTCCAGTCTCTGTCAGACCAGTAAGTCTGGTCTTTTTTTGTGAGATAGAATTTTGTTCTACATTTTTCTCTACCTCTGTCCAGGACCCTCTATTGTGATCCCTGTCAGAGCAGTCGGTGGTGGTAGCCAGGCACCACCTAGTTGTGCTAGACTCAGTGTGGCGGAGGCTGTGGTAGCTGTGGTCCATTAGTCCTTTGGACTAATCTTTCCCTTGTGTCTTTGATTTTCTTCATTCTCCCTTGCTCCTGATGGGGTGGGACCAGTGGAGCATCTTAGATGGCCACTCATAACCACTTAAAACTTTTGTGGAGTATTAGAAAGAATAATTTGTCTCTAATAATCTAGATTATTTTCACTAAAAAGTAATCTTACATCTTGATGTTACGTGTGTGTGCGTGTGTGTATCAAGAGAGAAAGAGAATGAGAATGATGTTTACAGAATGAATTATCTACTCAGTGTAATAAAATGGCCCACAATAAATAACAATTAGTTTACACTGATTTCTAGTAACAGTAAAACTCTTGAATTGATTTCATTTCGTCTACTCTTCCTTATGACCAACAGAATATATTTACATACTTTAAATTTTTTTTTTAATTGCAAGATAAGATTATCGCATAGTCTGTGGTTCTAGAAATGAATGAAATAAACTGGACTATTTAGAACTAAAAGCCATGATGTTGGTATTGTTGTCACTGACCTCTAACCAAAATGATTTCAATCACAACGAAAAGAGACTATCTCAGTAAGCAGAAATCAATTAATGCAGAAACGTTAAACATAAGACTGAAGAGTTAATATGTGATCTAACAAGCAATTAGAAATCACTGTTAAGTTTCTTAGCTAGAGAAAAACTTTCAAAGTGATATGATGGATTAGACGGAAAACTTAAGAGGCAGTAATCTAAAGTAATAAATATCTAAATTAAAATAGAGTAAGCAACTAACTAAAGCAGAGAAGAGATAGTGAGAAGGGAAGAAAAAGGGATAAACTTTAAGAATACAGATTTACAGGGGTCAGCAAACTACAGCCTGTGAGCCAAATCTGGCCCACTCTCTATTTCTGTGAACAGTTTTATTAGAACACAGTCAAGACCATTAATTAGTTCATGTATTGTCTATGGATGCTTTGAACTACAATGGCAGAGTTGAGTAGTTACAACAAAGACCACAGGGCCTAAAAAATCTAAAATATTTACTATATGGCCCTTTTCAGAAAATCTGCCAACCCTGATTTAGAATAAAAAATGAGAGGTAGTTCCAGAAATGCCATTGAATAGTGAGGGATGTAAAAGAGTAGAGCTGGGATTTGGTTTTTGATATACTAAATTTGAAGAGGCCTGAAAAAAATGACCAGAGGATTTGGTTAAAGCAAGGCCACCGCCAAATAAAGAAAACAACTTCAATGGAGAAAAATAACGGGGAAACCAGACCAGGAGAAAGATGGGAATGTGTAAGTAATAAATAAAGACAGTGGGTACAGTGGATTATTACACTAGTGGCCTCCAATGAACCACATTTCCTGGTATCATGCCCTTGTATAATTCTCTCCCACATAGGCTCTGAGCTTGGCCAAGTGATTTGCTTTGGCAAATTTGATACTAGCAAGCATTGGCAAGCAGAGGTATGATAAGCACTTGCACATTGGAACTTGTCTTCTTGGAACACTACCACTTGGAAGCTAGTCACCATGCTGTAACGAAGCTTGAGCTGGACTCCTGAATGATGAGAGGATGTGTGTAGAAAGATCTTGACAGATAAGAGACCATCTTAAATATTCTAGCCCCATCAGAGATCTCAAATGAAGTAGTCCATGCCAAGAAGAACAGAAAAACTGCCCAGCTTAATCCAGTCAACTCACAGAATAGGATAAATATTAAATTTTTGCTGTTTTAAGCCACTAAATTTTGGGATGGTTAATAAAGCAGCAATAGATAACTGATACAGTCAGGATATGTATTTGAAGAAATTCAAGAACAGGAGACTGAGGAGTCTTGTAAAACTAGGGAGAGACTTGTATGCATATTAAAAAAAAACACAAAATGATGCAAATAGAGGGGATAAAATTAAAATGAGAAAAACTAAAGATGCTGAAGATGAAGGTGTTGAGTCATATGAGAAATAATGGAAAATTTTAAGACTAAAAATTGAGTCATTCTGAGAATCTTAAAGAAAATATCAGGGGACAAGTTCTTCTACCTACTTCATCACTTTCATCAACTTCAATTCCACCATCTTTGTCATCATCCATTTGTTTATGTATTGTTTGAAGAGCTTCCAGACTAAATCTATCTTCTTCTGTAAAGCATGGTGGACTCAGTGACATGCAGGGATCTGAAATAGAATAAAGGGCAATTACTAACTTGCCACACCAAAACACAGGCTATAATTACAGAATATAATTTAAAGGAAAACCAACAAAATTAAACTTCAGAGTAAATCAAACTAAGAAGCTTTAAAATGTCTAGCAGGGTATTCTTTACATCAAGAGTATAATATATGAACACAACTGATGAAAAATAACCCAATTTAATTAAGGAGTTACACCAGTACTAACTCAAGTTGTCCACATTCTTCCACATCTTGAACTATTTTCTTCTTACTTAACCCATTGTATTTACTAAATATTCTCCATTAAAAAACAAAGGACCCCCACCCGGGTGGGGGGGGGCATAAGAATCACAGAATACAAGGTGCTATTTTTAGATAATTTAATTAAAATGTAAGTTCTAGGAAAATATCACAAAGAAGACAAGAAAAGGAAATGCAGAATATTCACATGACCCTTTGAAACATTTCTTTTGATTTTTTCTACTGCAGAGAATCCAGAAGTACACCTATATGACTTTTTTTTTTAAATACATAACTCCCTAGGTTCAACAAGAAAAAAGAAAATGACTGATTTTTTTTTGTAATCTTGTTCCTCATGTTTTCCTTAACATACATATATTGGTTAAACCTTTTTTTATGGAAAATGTTCTAAAGGGAAGTGTGAATCCTCACATTCAGGTTGTCAAAAACTAACAATTCAGAAAGAATGTGAGTTTTTGTGGCTTAAAATCAGACGAATGAAAATTACCTCTTGTTGAACCAACCAGTAAACAGCCTATACACCAAACGGGAAAAGTATTGCCAAAGCTTTACTCACACCCATAATCTGGCTGACTGGCAAACTGACAAATTCCAGGAACTTACTTTTAGTAGGAGACTAATAAAATATTTTCTTTTAAAATGCCATCAGAACCCATGTATTTCTAGAAAAGTTTACTGTGGTTAGTATAACAGAGGACTTAACCACAGTTTGATTATCTCTTCAACAACAGTTAAAAATCTATTATATAGCTCTGGCTCTGTTATGAATTAACTGCTTGACAGTGGACAAATCACTTGTCCTGTGTCTTAGTCACCTCATCTCTAACATAAAGTGAGTAAACCAGATGGTTACTAAGGTCTACTGCAGCTATAAGAGCCTCAACAAACAAACAAAAACCAAACCGTTGCCATCGAGTCAATTCTGACTCATAGCAATCCTACAGGACAGAGTAGAACTGTCCCATAGGGTTTCCAAGGAGCAGCTGGTGGATTCGAACTGCCAACCTTTTGGTTAGCAGCCATAGCTCTTAACCACTGCGTCACCAGGGCTCCTATAAGAGCCTAAGAATATCTAATTCTGTGCTTAGGAAAAAAAACCTGCAAGAAAAGAAGCCAGTGATTCAGATCCATTAATAATTTTATTTCCTAAAAACCACAGCAGCCCTCTATTATTTCACGTTCTAGTTATAGTCCAAAATATATTTTGGCAATTTAACATTTTTAATAGTTTTAGTTCAAAATATAATGTTAATTTCTTTAGTACTGGAAAGGAAAAACAGAAGAGAAAAAGAAATTCTATAAAAGTGGAAAATGCAATTATAAATTATGTATATACACAAATTTTTAGAATGTTGATCAAGACCTGCTAAAATCTAAGAATCTGGAGGCATAATGGTCAATTATGATCTCTAATTCACAAATCAACCAGAACCCCTATATGCTTATGAGTTCAAATTTATTGGTAGTTATTTTGAACGGATGCAGAGCAAAAGATAAGCTCTCAAGTACCGTAACAACATACAGCATAAGGAAGATCTGTATACAACCTGTAATTGTCTCTAGCAGATCCATGCTTTTAAACTTATTTTATCTTGCTAATACACATATAAAATGGAAGAGTTTATTACAACTGGCATATAAAAACAGGGCCAGCATCACTTACTCTGATTAATAGGCCTTGTTGTTAAACTCTCTATGAGAGTCAATAGTGAGGGCTGTGCAAACCTTATAAAGTAAGAGAAAATTAGGAACAACATAAGATCTGAAAAAAGTTCATATAAAATAAAATTGGTAATTTCTTACTTAATTTATTTAATAAACACTTATTAATAAAACACTATCTTTTAAGAACCATTTCAGGATGTAACTTCCCCACAAAGGCTTTAATTAGTAGTATCTCCCAATGATCACTTCCTTCTCTGAATCCCATTCGATCCATTCAGCAAACAACTACTGAACATCTATACGTCAGGCACTGGAAATACCTTAACAAAAGAGACAAAATCCCTCATAAAACTTACATTCTAGTGGAGGAGAGAGACATAACAAGATAAATAAGTAAAATATATAGCATGTTAAACGTGGTATTAGGAAGAAAAAGAGCAAAGGCCAGACATAAAATGCCAAAGGTTTTGAAAGTTTCGATTGTATCTTTATTCTCAAATCATTCTAACTAGGTCCTCACTTCATGCTATTTAAATCTAATTGCTTTATATGTCACTCTGTCCATACAACTAAACTTAAGAACAGATAGCGCCATGTTCTTACATTTCTCACATGTTCATAATACCCAGGACTTAGGTGGGCATATTTTGGGCCTCTGATAAATTCTATTATTTCATACATTAATTAAATCACAAACTTCTGGGCATTAGATATTAAACAGATAAAAAAGGAAGGAGGCATGTAGATTCCTGCAATATATTTTGTTAGTACCACTAGAACATTCATTGCAGGGCATTATGGGAGCATGGAGGAAAGGTACCTAATCCAGACCGGGAAAAAGAACTCAGTAATAGTTTTCCGGAGGTAACTTTGGGGATCTTTAAATGACCTGTAGTTGATGACCTTGGGAATGAGAGAAAAGCACGCCTGGAAGAAGAAACATACGTTCAGTGGCAGGAAAAGAACTTGGAACAGAGAAATGCAAATGTTTTAATATGTCTAGAGTACAGAGAATATATGGAAAAGAGATAAGAGATCAGGCAGGAGACTGGTAAGAAGGGACCAGATCTCTAAAAGCTCTGTTTTCCATTCGAAGGAATTTAGATTTTTGTCCTGAAAACAACCAGAAGCCATTAAGGGATTTCAAGGAGGGAACTAACACAATCAGATTCATTACAGAAAGACCATTGTGGTAACAGGGGAAGATAAATGGAATGGAGGCAGGCAGGATTGAGAAAGGCACAGCTGTCAGAAAGTGCTACAGCAATCCAGGCAGCACTCAGCAGTCCATGTCTCCAGTAATGGAGAAGGTAGATGATGAAGACTGCTCTAGGGTTTAGTGTTTTGCCAAACTGAAGCAGCAAAAGAAAGAAAACACAGGAGATGAAGATATGGCAAGAGTGGTGTCTTAGTCATCTAGTGCTGCTCCAACAGAAATACCACAAGTGGATGACTTTAACAAAGAGAAGTTTATTTCTTTACAGTCCGGTAGGCTACAAGTCCAAATTCGAGGCATCAGCTCCAGGAAAAGGCTTTCTCTCTCTGTCAGCTCTGGAGGAAGGTCCTTGTGACGCATCAATCTTCCTTTGGTCTGGGAGCATCTCAGTGCGGGAACCTCAGGTCCAAAGGACACGCTCTGCTCCCGGCACTGCTTTCTTGGTGATATGAGGTTCCCATGTGTCTCTGCTCGCTTCTCTCTTTTATATCTCTAAAGAGATTGGATTAAGACACTATCTAATCCTGTAAACCTCATCAGTATAACCTCATCATGGTGATAGAGTTTACAAAACATAAGGAAATCACATCAGATTTACAAAACGGTACACAATCATACAATACTGGGAATCATGACCCAGCCAAGTTGACGGATATTTTGGGGGGACACAATTCAATCCATGACAAGTGGTCTATCCCTACACATGAAATTTTATTTCCTCTTGGTAAAATGACTTAAGGCCTAGAAAACTAATTTAGAATAGCTGTGAACTCTTAACTCTATTACTTGTCTTAACGTCTTTCTCAGTTGTTTACCTTCTAGGTTAACTAGAGCACAAGTGATCATTTCAACTCAAGTTAGCTGGTCTAAATTTCTTTTAAAATATACTAGCTATAAAAGATATATGCCTATAATGAATCAGGTATAACAGTTTCAAAGACAACTGCTAAAATACCAAGATCATTTTCCTTTGCCAACACTGCACAGGCAACTACCTTAGCTACCCGAAATGCACCAGTGTAGTCATGCACTCCACAGCCAGAACATGTTTTTCATCTAAACACAATTCACTCATTTAAACTAGATATGGAGAGTCTGTAACATGCCAGGTCCTGTGCCTGGTGCTGGGTATACAATGACGATGACAAAAACATATTTCCTTCCCTTGGTGCCCTCACCTTGTATTAAACTAAACATGGTGTGATGTATCTTTTTAGCATTTAGCATTCCTTTCTTTTCTCTGGAGCAACAGCAGCACTTTCTACTGAGGATAAAGGAATCAGCTGAAACAGAATGAGGCCTAGCCAAAGTCAGTCAACACCAGTGTTAAGATCCACCTTGCTTTACTCAAAGCTGGACAAATGTGCAGTCTGATCCTGCAGAGATAAAGTTAAATGAATTAAAATGATTTCACCTAATAGGAAACATTCACTATATTCAAGAAACTAATTCTATTTTATGCACATAATTTAATCCCTACAGCCCTGTGTGGGGCAGGTATTATCTCCATTTATCAGAAAAGAAACGAGACTTATGAGTAATTTGCTTAAGGTCACACCCCTAGAAAATGATAGAGCTGGGATTCAAACCAAGTCTTCCAGATTCCAAATCCATGCTCAAAGTGTCAGTATAATGAACATAAATGGGTCACCATCACTAGCATCAGAGAAAAGTATTGCTATCTTAGATACTGCCAGGACCTGGCTGAGAAGACTTCCCTAGCCCTATATGTGGGTAAAACCATCCTCTAGTGAACTGAGAGCACCAAGAAACTTGAATGTGTCCCATGGAAGGAGTTCACTGGATACTTTGAGAAGGACATTCACAATCTAGTATGTATACCTATACTTCTATGCTTTTTTTTTTGATAATGATGTATCTCAAAATAATAACAAAGTTACTGAAATGTAGACTACTTGGTAAAGAAAGTGACAGAGTATTATATTACCCTTGTGAACACCCTTTATAAATCAAAATTCATTTTGTTAATTTATACATGTAAGAATGTATTATAACTTGATTTGGCTATAAAATTATTTTTAGTATATTTTAAAAGGTGGAGCTGTTTGGTGGGAGGGAGAGAACTTTCTTTTCTTGATAACCTCCCTCCCCTAACCTGTTAACCTACTGCTGTCAAGATGATTCCGACCCAACAGGACAGAGTAGAACTGCCTCATGTGGTTTCCAAAGAGTGGCTGGTGGATATGAACTGCCGACCTTTTGGTTAGCAGCCATAGCTCTTAACCACTGTGCCACCAGGGCTCCTAAGACTTCTGTATTTAATGTGAGAACAAGGGCAGACTAAGGATGCATATTAAACAAACTGGGGAACTTGGAAGTATACTATTAGCTCATTGGAAAGCCCTTATTAAGACATCTCAGGTACATCAAAACCACTTCTTAAGAGTTCCAGGATGGAGTGCCTGCCCAAATCAGACCTCTCCAACATCATTTAAAAGTAGACTATTGCTATGCTATAATACATACACACTTTGGAACTTCTGGCCCCTTTAAATATTGGTCTTAATTTGCCTGCTCTGGCTGCAACATGTAACAGGAGAATAAAGGGGGTTGGTTGAGGGATGAATTGGTTGACAGGCAGCATACAGTGTAGATGTTGAGAGCACAAGCGCTACAGTCAGACTGCCTGGGTCTAATCCACGAATCTACTACTTACCAGGTGTGTGAGCTACAGACAAGTTATTTAACTACTCTGGCTTAATTTTCTTAATTTGTAAAACAGTAATGATGATAGTACCTCCCTCATTAGATTGTTATGATAATTATGTGAGAAAATAAATGTAAAGCAATTAAAACAGTACCTGACACATAGTAAGGACAAAATCACTTGCTGAATAAATAACATAAGAGGCAGGCTAATGTAATTAATCTGTTTATCTGACTCTAAAACCAAAAATCCCTAGCCAATCTCTCATGAGAAACTGATTATTCACTAAGACAGTCTAAATATTATCTTCTATTAGTCTTTTGTGACCTCTCAATGATCACTGTAGCTAACCATACAGTTTATTACCCATTCTAAGCAGCAATTAACAATTCTGATGCCAAATAAGAATTTGGGAGCAAAGTATTATATAATTCAAAGTAAATGATCTAAAAAATGCCTAAGAAAAACTGCATTTACATGCATGGTGCCTCCCTACAGTATCTCTCAGAGTAGAACTGCCCCATAGGGTTTCCACGGAGCGGCTGGTGGAGTTGAACTACCAACTTTTTGGTTAGCAGCCAAGCTCTTAACCACTACACCACCAGGGCTCCAGTTACCTGCTGGTAGGACTACGTATACTTAACACATTTTAGATAGAAAATGTAAGTTTTAAGTACATTTTTACCAAACTTGGTAATAAAAAAAGTACATAAACCTCAAATTATAGAAACTATTCCTGTTTTCAGTTAAGAAAAATAACTACACTTATTAAAAACAATTTAATACTGAGACATTTGAAGCTAACCAAGGTTCATTACCTAATTTTCTGTGGCGAAAAAACAAGATGAACATCAAAGTCACATGTAAAGTAAACATGCTGTGGGGAGGAATTTTTAAATGAAGCTCTTAAGTTCCAATAAATTTTTAATGACTCTTTATGGGTACAGTGTTTATGGGTACCTGTGTTTTACTGACTATGCAAAGGTATTCAACTGTGTGGATCATAACATATTATAGAAAACACTGCAAAGAATGGGAATTCCAGAACACTTAATTGTGCTCATGCAGAACCTGTAAACAGACCAAGAGGCAGTCATTTGAACAGGACAAGGGGATACTGCATGGTTTAAAATCAGGAAAGATACATCAGGGTTGTATCCTTTCACCATACTTATTCAATCTACATGCTGAGAAAATAATCTGGCAAGCTGAACTATGTGAAGAAGAATGTGGTATCAGGATTGGAGGAAGGCTCATTAAAAACCTGTGATATGCAGATGACACAATATTGCTTGCTGAAAATGAAAAGGATTTGAAGTACTTACTGATGAAAATCAAAGACGGCAGACTTAAGTATGGATTACATCTCAACAAAAAGAAAACAAAAATCCTCACAATGGGACCAATAAGCAACATCATGATAGAGTAAATACTGAAGTTGTCAAGCATTTCATTTTACTTGGATCCATAATCAACATCCAGGGAAGCAGCAGTCAAGAAATCAAAACAATGTGTTGCACTGGGCAAATCTGCTGGAAAAGACCTCTTTAAAGCGTTGAAAAGCAAAGATGTCACTTTGAGGACGAAGGTCTCAAAGCCATGGTATTTTCAATCACCTCATATACATGTGAAAGCTGGACAATGAACAAGGAGGACTGAAGAAGAACTGATACCTCTGAATTACGGCATTGGCAAAGAATACTGAATATACCACAGACTGCCAGAAGAATGAGCATGTCTGTCTCGGAAGAAGTACAGCCAGAAAGCTCCTTACAAACAGGGGTGGTGAAACTTCGTCTCACGTACTTTGGAGATGTTATGAGGAGGGACCAGTCCTTGGACAAGGAGGACATCATGGTAAAGTAAAGGGTCAACAAAAAAGAGGAAGACCCTCAACAAGATGGACTGACACAGTGGCTGCAACAACAGACTCAAGCATAACATAGATTGTGAGGATGGTGCAGGACCAGACAGCATTTCGTTCTGTTGTACATAGGGTCGCTGTGAGTCAGAACCGACTTGACGGCCCCAAAAAACAATAATGATCAATTCACTCTAATTTGAAATATATTTTGGAAAATGAACAAAATGTAGGAATATTTGTCTTTCTATCCCAGGCTATGCACAAATAGGGCAAGAAAGTGAAATCTGAGCTATCATCATAGTCCGGTACCTTAAGTTCTCAAATTGATCTGAAGTGAACACCTACTTATATTTGATAGAATTTAAAATAACTATTTTAGCTTTTGGTATCTCTTTTATGTTTCAAGCTAAAAATAATATTTAAGTTCATATCTCAAGAAAAATAACACGACTATGAACATTAACTTTGATATGAGCATCTATTATGGGCCAGAGGCTACATGTACATTCTCACATGTAATTCTCAACTCTATGAGGTGCTTTGCTTTACTTCAGTTTTCTGATCTGCAAAATAAAGATAAAGAAAGGGTACCCGTTGCCATCGAGTCAATTCCGACTCACAGTGACCCTACAGGACAGAGTAGAACAGCCCCATAGGGTTTCCAATGAGCAGCTGGTGGATTTGAACTGCTGACCTTTTGGTTAGCAGCCAAGCTCCAAAGAAAGGGTAAGCAATTCTAAAGAGAGACTGGCAATGTGCTTGTACTTTAACACTATTTCAGTGATTTCAAATCCCATATTCTTTAAGTAAAACTGCTATAAGTAGGCTTCTCATTTTAGGTTTTCTTCCTTAATATCCTTTAGCTACTATTATTATAAAAATATATCCTCATAAAATATTTTTAAAATACATATTTATTGTAAAATGTAAGAGTCAGTCCAGAGACAGATCCTTTCAGTTTGAAAGCACAAAGAAATAAATATATGTTGTTTTAGTCATCACTGACTTCAATTAATCACATAGAGAAAATAAGACAGGCAGTCCCTGACTTAAGATGGGGTCCCGTTCCAATGACTCCGTCATAGATCGATTCTGACATTACGTCAAACACCTCGTTTTTCTTTTAGATTTCATTATTATTACCTTTTATTACCAGTATCTTTACAAATCCTATCTAATTTGTCTTTGAGGGTTGGAAGCATTACATATAAACTCACAGATATATTTTAATACATACATAAAAACATACACAAATCACAAAAATTTAATCTGACAATGAAGAACTGGACGACACTGGCATTTTGTCAGTTGCGGTAATAACTCCACTTGTGAAAAGTTCTGGATCATCTGGATTATCCCTGGGAAAGTGGATGGCATTTCTAGTCAGAAAATTAGTGAGAGTTGTCTGTATTGCTCTTTTTTTTTCTTCATACATTTCATGATAACATCTCACTGCTTCCCAAATCTGGCTATGGACTTTAAAGGGATCAGCATTTGGGTCTGTGTTTTCAAGCAACTGAAGCCTCTGATTTAGTTTAGAAAAAACTCCAGCTAATCCTTTAACTGTAAACTTTTGACAACTTCTCTCCTTCCTCTTCCATCTTGCCCAGCTCATCTTTGAATTTTTCAGCAGCTTCAAAATGGGCGCTTCCTGCTTCTCCAGTTGTATGCACGTTACGTAAGCCAAATCTGCATTGGAAGCTGTGAAACAAGCCATTGTTGGCATTAAAGTACTCATGGCAGTCTTCTCCTTGCTGTTCTGCAGGTTTTTAAAAAGATTGCATACTTCCGATTGAATCATCAGTAAACTCCTAGGAATCCTTTTCTGGATTTGGTCTTCTAACCAAATCATCAACAGCTTCTCCATCTCGTGGACTGGTCTTTGTGCTTCTTTGTTAAAACTTTTGATTTAATGGCAAACGCTCCTTTAACTGCCTCCCAAATACTATTCTTACATTTAATGATTGTCAGAACAGTAGAATTTGACAGTCCTTCCTCATGTGCTATCTCGTCAACTTTCTTTCCACTATTATGGGCCTTAATGATCTTCATCTCTATATCCATGTCTACAGCCTTCCTCATCTTCTTTTTCAGATTACAACTTTCAGTGGCATGAATTCTTTTGTTAGACATATTGTTGGGGGTATAAGCAGTGCAGGTGTTACAATCAGAGAAACCTGAACAACTCAGCTTCAAATTAACAATGGATGCTTCTTAAGGTACAAAACGCTAAGATCATGTACAGTCCTGGCCTACAATGAAATCAGCATCAGTGTCATAACAGTGAAGTTGGAGTCATAATGGCTGTCAGGCACCTGCGCAGTTCAATTGTCATATGTCGTTGAGTTGAACATTGCCCAACTTTCTATCCATTAGGACTCCTGCCATTGACATGGACTTCACTGTCAGTCAGGCCACAGCCTGATAGACAGCAGTGTTTGCCAACAGTAAATCATAAAACTGAACATCTGCGAGTGAACATCTGAGAATGATAACATTGGTATATTATGCATTGCCACACTGTATGTACCTATTACAAACGATGTTCTTATTGTTAGGTGCCATAGAGTCAGTTCCAACACATAGCAACCCCATGCACAACAATGAAACACTGCCCAGTCTTGCACCATCCTCCCAATCACTGCTTGGGCCCATGTTGCAGCCACTATGTCAGTCCATCTCGTTGAGGGTTTTCCTCTTTATTCTGATTCTCTACGTTACCAAGCATGATGTCCTTTCTTCAGGGACTGGTCCCTCCAGATAACATGGTCCAAAGTATGTGAGACAAAGTCTCACCATCCTACACTTCTAAGGAGCATTCTGGCTGTACTTCTTCCAAGACAGACGTTTGTTCTTCTGGCAGTCCATGGTATATTCAATATTCTTCAAAGGCATCAATTCTTCAGTCTTCCTCATTCATTGTCCACATTTCACATGCACACAAGGTGACAGAAAATATCACGACTTGGGTCAGGTGCACCATAGTGTTCAAAGTGACATCTTCGCTTTTTAACACATTAAAGAGGTCTTTTGCAGCAGATTTGCCTAATGTAATACACTGATTTCTTGACTGCTGCTTCCGTGGGTGTTGACTATGGATCCAAGTAAAATGAAATCCTGGACAACTTCAATATTTTCTCCATTTATCATAACGTTGCTTATTGGTCTAGTTGTGAGGATTTCTGTTTTCTTTATGCTGAGGTGTAATCCGTCCTGAAGGCTGCGGTCTTTGATCTTCATCAGTAAGTGCTTCAAGTCCTCTTCACTATCAGCAAGCAAGATTGTGTCATCTGCATATCACAGGTTGTTAATGAGTCTTCCTCCAATCCTGATGCCACATTCTTCTTCATATAGTGCAGCTTCTCGAATTATTTGCTCAAAATACAGACTGAATAAGTACAGTGAAAGGATACAACCCTGATGTATCTTTCCTGATTTTAAACCACACAGTATCCTCTTGTTCTGTTTGAACAACTGCCTCTTGGTCTATGTACAGGTTCTGCATGAGCACAATTAAGTATTCTGGAATTCCTATTCTTCGCAGTGTTATCTATAATTTGATATGATCATACAACTGAATGCCTTTGCACAGTCAATAAAACACAAGTGAACATCTTTCCGGTACTCTCTGTTTTCAGCCAAGATTCAGCTGACATCAGCAATGACAGCTCTCGTTCCACACTACAGCAAACTAACAGACAAGTGGTGGACTACTAAATCGTACCAAAAAAAAAAAAAAAACAGAGTTGTGAGTGTGATTCGTCGTAACTCAAATATGTAGTAAGTGGGGGGCTACCTGTATTTCCAAACTATCCAAGTATTAACTAGTGATTATACTATTTTCACCTCCCATTTTGATAACAATTATTTAGTTTTAAAATATCCTAAAAAATTAATCATCTACACACACATACCATGCTTTTATAAAAATAATACATGTGCCTTCTATATTTCGTTGCCAAAGGCACACATTATTTGCACAGAAATATGGTAAACGAACTACTTGATAAAAATCCATTACTGTCAAGTCAATTCCAACTCATAGTGACCCTACAGAACAGAGGAGAACTGCACCATAGGGTTTCCAAGGCTATAATCTTTACGGAAGCAGACTGCCACATCTTTCTCCCGCAGAGTGGCTGGTGGGTTCAAACCACCAAACTTTCAGTTAGCAGTCAAGCATTTAACTACTGCGCCATGAGGGCTCCTTTTCTAATATTTATATGTATTAAAATCATTCAACAAATATGCCAATGTGGTAAATATTAAGAATTGAAAATCAACACAATGTGCGCTTACAGTCAATTTTAGAGTAAAGTTATGATACGGTATAAGACATTTATTATGGGGCATTTTCAAGAGGAGTATGGATAGAAGTAGAGACAATATGAAGAGGGAGATACAGAAGACAGTAGCTAGAAGAGAGAGAAATGTTAAAGGAGAGAGGAACAGGGGAATGTGTGTGTTTGAGGAAAGTGAGGTACCTGAACATGTTTTATGGCATGAGGAATTGGAGGTGGTGGGTCGCTATAAGTTGGAATCAACCTGACAGCAACAGATTTTTTATTTTGTAAATATTAGAAGCCAAATAAATTAATACCTAAATAAAAGCCATTTATCTAACAAACATATAATGCCAGACTCTGGTTAGAAGTGTACAAAAGGTAAAAATAAATGAAGTGAAATATGGCAACAGTATGACAGGTTTGTGTTATAAATATATGATGGTGGCAAAACTAAGGGAACAGTCATTTCTACATGCACAGCAAGAAAAACTTCAAGGATGAAGTAACATTTACATTGATTCTTGAAAGATGAGCAAGTTTTCTCTAGGAACACTGAACAGAGCCTCTGCTGCTGTTATTATATTAATAATGACAACAAACCCACTGTCATCGAGTCAATTCTGACTCATTGAGACCCTATAGGACGGAGTAGAACCGTCCCACAGGGTTTCAAAGGCCGTTATGTTTACAGAAGCAGAATGCCACATCTTTCTCCCACAGTGTAGCTGGTGACTTCGGACCACCAATATTTTGGTTAGCAGCTGAGTGCTTAACCACTGCACCACCAAGGCTCCAATGATGACCCGTAAACCCACTGCTGTCAAGTTGATTCCAACTCATAGCGACTCTATAGGATAGAGTAGAACTGCCCTGTAGGGTTTCCAAGGAGCAGCTGGTGGATTCGAACTACTGACCTTCTAATGCTCAACCACCATGCCACCAGGGCCCCCAATGATGACAACAACTATCAATTATGAAGTGCCTATTATATCTTACATATAATATAAATAGATTATATACTGTATTATATACTCATTTTGCCACAGGTTAGATATTATTATTCCTATTTAATTAGATAATAAAGAAAAATGATAATTTCGGCGACGGTCAGAATATGGAGGGATAGGCAGTTAAATCTAAACTGACAATAAAGGAGAAATACTTTCCTCTGCCTGCAAAGCTCTTTCTCCCATATATACCCATGGCTGCTTTACTCCTTTTATTCCAACTCAAATGCTTCCTGAGAAAAGTCATTCCTGATTTCCTTATCTAAAATAGCCTTCCCCTTTTTCTCTCCCTACCTTACTTTGTCTCCATAGCACTCTGTAAGAGTGTGCTATATTATGTATTTATGTATTTGCTTACTGTCCCCCCACTATAATGTAACCATGAGATCACAGGTTTTGTTTGGATCTTTCCTCCCTCCCCTGTGCCTGAAACAGTGTCTGGCACATAGTAAACCTGCTGCCGTCAAGTCGATTCCAGCTCATGCAAATGGTTAATACACTCGGCTACTAAGTGAAAGGTTGGAGATTCACGTCCACCAAGAGGTGCCTCAAAAGAAAGGCCTGGTGATCTACTTCTGAAAAATCAGATAGCTGACTGGTTCTCAACTGGGAGTGTTACTGCCCCCTCCCTTTCTCCCTTCGCCACTCACCTCCCTCACCCATCAACTCCCTACCTCCAATGTTTACATGTGAGGTTTTTTCATTATCATAATGTGTGGGGATTGCTACTGACATTCAGTGGTTGGGGGCGGGGGGAGAAGGATGCTAAGCACCTACGATGCAGAAGCCGGTCCCACACACAAAGAATTATCCAACACAAAATGCCAATAGAACCCTCAAATAGTAGGGAAAACATACTAATAATCAATGGGTGGAGGGGCAATAGGAGGTGATTCCATAAAGATAGCTTAGGGCCAGTCAGTGAAGGAAAATGAACATCAGCAAGAGGAGTTTAAGAAAAACCACTGATGGTTTTTAAATAGGAGTATGACATAACATGTAACACAGAAATATATTAAAGATTACAATATATTTTGCTCAGTGCCTACAAGTTAAAAAAAAAAAAAAAAACTTTCCCATAATAGTAACTTTTAATCTAGAGAAAAAACTATGTAGTCTTAGCCTATACGTTTGCTGATAAAGAATACCAACTACAACAGTCCAGGCAGGCAGTAACAGAATATAAACTATAGTCACAGCAACAGGGATAGAAGAAAATGTCATATGAAAAAGACAACTGATCACACTAGGATGGTAAGATTAAAAAAAGAAAAATAACAGAAAATAACAAATGTTGGCAAGGATGTGGGGGAACTGGAACCATTATCCACTACTGGTGGGAATGCAAAATAGTACAGCCACTGTGGAAAACAGTGTGGTGGTTCCTCAAAAAACTAAAAATGGAATTACTGTGCTGTGGGACTTCTGGGCAACATGGTGCTATAGACAGAAGCACCATGCCATCTTTCCACAGCAGAAACCTGAAAAACTAAGTCAAACAGAGACAAACGTCAATCCTAGAACCCTAAGCATCAAATAAAGACATAAAGGACTCAGCCAAGCACCGAACGGAATAAGAAACTGAGAGAGCGAGGAGAAATACATGCAGAGGCCCCCTATCAGCTAACGCAGCATGGATTCACCATCTTGGACTTCTGTTGGACATCGGCGAACAAGGAGTATGGGAAAGCAGATTCACAGAGTTTCCAGCAGGAGACAGAACAACTGGTAACCGATGATATATGCTTTCCTAACCTTCACCCTTCTTCACACTCACTCGGCCTCCTCTGCTTCCTGTGGCCACAGTCTCTTACCTGGGAAGCACCAGCTAAAGCCCCGGGCCACTTGGAGTCTACCTGCCCATACAGGCTGGCTCCCTGAGTGCCATTTGTTGCTGATGGTGCTTTTCTCCGCTTATTTAGATTTCTTCCATACCTCTCACCACCTCCCCCTCCTTACTCTCAAATACCTAGCTCAAAGTGCCATCTTTGCTTCCTGCTGAAAGTCTGTGAAACGCCCTCTACTGTGGAACTGCTTCCCAGCCAGTGCCGCCACACTGGTGGGATCTCTGCGGCTTTTTGTTCGTTTTGATTTGTTTGTTTTCTTTTTTTTCCTCCGCTTGGGAGCCCCTTTTAGCCGGGCTATACTGCGTGGATTGAGAACTACTTCCCCAGCCTGTGCAGCCATAGGGTGGTATCCCTGGGAGCATTTCTTTTTTCTTTTGGTTTTCTTTGTTTTTGTTTTTCTTTTTTCCTTTTTGTGTTTCTTCATTTCTCAGTTTCTCGTCTCTCTATACTTACCTTCTCCTTGCTGTGTACACTGTTACCCTTTTTAGACAGGCTGTACTTCACAGCATGGGAGCTACTTCCAAAGTTTTCACAGCCACACCAGCGGGATCCTTGGGAGCTATGCTTTGCTTTCTTTTTTCTAACTTTCACTTGTTTTTTTCTTTTACCACTTTTTTGTCTTTTGGTTTTTCTCCATTTCTCAATCTCTCATCTCTCTACTCCGACAGTAAGCTCCCTTAGCACTCCTTTTGTTTGTTTCTTTGCCTTTGGCTACTATTTCTCTCTTCTCTCTCTCCTCTTTCCCATACCCATCTTACCTCCACACATCACAATCTCCCCCCTCCGTCCTGCCTACCTGCACTGTGCGCTGAACATCACATCCCCGAGCCGCACAGGCACAGCCTATGGAAACCTGCCCTGCACTGCTACCCGGTTTACCCTGTCAGCCCTAGTATGTATCACAAACAAACCATCCCAGCAACTCCTCATCAGCTGAACTTGCACTGCTGCACTATTCCGGAGCGACTGACCCTGTCCATAGGACAAGGAGGTGAAAAGTATCATGCCCACAGACAGGCAAACAACAAAGAATGCACAGCCCACATGCTCAAACATAACAAAATAAAACAAAGAAGCAGGACAAAACAAACAAATCTACAGTCAATAAGTGAGGAAAATAATTACTGAATATCCCAAAGACAGCACACAATATCAAAACATATTAAAAAAACAGGACAGGATGTTCCCAGTAGGCGTCCAAAATAAAACACTAGATGACCTTCTAGTAGAAGAAAAAGCACTAAACTACCTGATAGGGAATTCAAATCTCTAATATTCAGAGCTGTCCAAGAGTTGAAGCGAAAAGCATATAAAACTGAGGAAAAAATAGAAAAACTCAGGGAAAATATAGGAAAAAAAGGAAGAATTCAGGAAAATAATACAGGAATGAAGTATCAAAATAAATTCACAAGTAGAAATCATACAAAAACAACAAATAGAAATCCAAAAGATAAACAACAAGATTTCAGAAACAGACAGTGTCATGGAAGGGCTGAAGAGCAGGTTTGAAATGATGGAAGACAGGATCAGCGAAACTGAAGACAAACTCTTCGATACATCTCTGAGGAAAAATCAGAAAAAAAGAAAAATGAAGAAACCCTGAGAATTATGTGGGCGACAATCAAAAGCAAAAATCTGAGAGTGATCAGAGTTCCAGAACAGGGGGAGAAAAGAGAAAACACAGACAGGGTCACTGAAGAACTGCTGACAGAATCCCCAGTATCATGAAAGATGAAAAGCAGACCATCCAAGAAGCTCAATTAACCCCATTATAGGACAGACCTCAAAAGAAACTTACGAAGGCATATCATAATCACACTCACTAAAACTGAACACAAAGAAAGAATCCTGAGAGCAGGTCAAGAAAAACGAAAAGTCACATACAGAGGAGAAACAGTAAGACTAAGCTCAGATTATTTGGCAGAAACCATGCAGGCAAGAAGGCAATGGGATAACGTATACAAAACCTTGAAACAAAAAAATTTCCAGCCAAGAATAATATATTCTGCAAAACTCTCGTTCAAATATGATCGTGAAATTAGGACATTTCCAGACAAACAGAAATTAAAGGACTATGTAAAAAGCAAACCAAACTTATAAGAATTATTAAAGGGAGTCCTTCAGTCTGAGAACAAACAACATCCAACAACAGAATGAATCTAGAACGCAGTATCGTACCAGCCAGATATCAACCAAAGAGATGAACTCTCAAGGACTACCCAAAACTAAAAGAATTACAACAGGGAAACAGACAGGTTAATCCATAAATGACAACAACATCAGAACAATAAAAGAAGGAATAAACAGTGTAGGTATAGAACCTTCTAATGGAGAGGAAGGTAAAGCGATATCAAGCAATAATAGACTGGTTCAAACCTAGGGAGATAAAGGTAAATTTCAAGGTAATCAAAAAGAAGTTACAAACCTACTTATCAAAATAAGAACAAAAACAAAGTCTCAGTAAAAACAAACAAAATGAAAAAAAAATCCACAAACAAAGGAATTCGGCACAGGAGAAAAGAGAACAAAGAAAACGTCGGCACCACAAAAACACTACAAAATGACAGCAATAAATTCACACCTATCAGTAACTGCACTGAATGTAAATGGCCTAAATGCACCCATAAAGAGACAGAGACAATGGATTAAAAAAACAGGATCCATCAATACACTGTCTACAAGAGACATATCTTAGAAACAAAGATGTAAATTCATTAAAAATCAAAGGATGGAAAAAAATATATCAAGCAAAAAGCTAACAAAAAAAGAGCAGGAGTGGCAATACTAATCTCAGATAAAATAGACTGCAAAAGAAAATCAACCATAAAAGACTAAGAAATGCACTATACCGTGATTAAAGGGAGGATCCATCATGAAGACATAACCATAATAAATATATACGCACCCAATGACAGGGCTCCAAAATACAAAAAACAAACTCTAACAGCACTGAAAAGAGAAATTGACAGTTCCACAGTAATAGCAGGAGACTTCAACACACCACTATCGGTAAAGGACAGAACATTTTGAAAACAACTCAACAAAGATACAAAAGACCTAAAGGGTACAGTCAGCCTATTTGACCTCACAGACATATATAGAACACTCCACCCTACAGGTGCAAAGTACACATTCTTTTCCAATGCACATAGAACATTCTCCAGAACAGACCACATCTTAGGAACAGAGCAATACTCAACAAACTCCAAAACAAAAAGATAATACAAAGTATCTTCTCTGACCACAACGCCATCAAGGTAGAAATTAATAACAGGAAGAGCAAGGGGAAAAAATTAATTACATAGACACTGAATACCACCCTGCTTACAAACCACTGGGTAAAAGAAGAAATCAGAGATGGAATCAAAAAATTCCTAGAATCAAACGAGAATGAAAACATATCATAAAAACTTTTGGGACACAGCAAAGGCAGTCCTCAGAGGACAATTTACAGCAATACACACATCAAAAAAGAAGGGACAAAATCAAAACATTAGCTACACAATTCGAACAAATACAAAGAGAACAGAAAAAAAAAAAAAGCCCAGAGCCACCAGAAGAAAGGAAATAAAAACGATCAGAGCAGAAATAAATGAAATACAGAAGAGAAAAACAATAAAAAAAAAATCAACAAAACCAAAAGTTGATTCTTTGAAAGGATCAACAAAATCAACAAACCACTGGTCAAACTGACAAAAGTAAAACAGGAGAGGATGCAAATAACCCAAATAAGAAATGAAATGGGAGACATTACGACAGACCCAAATGAAATAAAAAGGATCATAACAGAGTATTATGAGAAACTATACTCCAACAAATTTGAAAACCTAGAGGAAATAGATAAATTTCTAGAAACACACTACCTACCCAAACTACCACAAAGTCATGTTGCAAATCTGAAAAGGCCCGTAACAAGAGAAGACATTGAAAAGGTAATAAAAAAAACCTCCCAACAACAAAAAAGCCCTGGCCCAGATGGCTTCACTGGAGAATTCTACCATTCAGAAAAAAAGCTTATACCAGTACCACTCAAACTATTTCAGAACATAGAAAAGGAAGCGACACTTTGGAATTCATTTTATGAAGCCAGCATAACCCTGATACCAAAACCAGGCAAAGATGCCACAAAGAAAAGAAAATTACAGACCAATATCTCTCATCAATATAGACGCAGAAATTCTCAACAACATCCTAGCCAATAGAATTCAGAATCACATCAAAAAAATAATACACCACGACCAAGTAGGATTCATACCAGGTATGCAAGGATGGTT